>NW_017670255.1:1037942-1114908 GCF_001879085.1 Nicotiana attenuata | reverse complement strand
TATATAAAGCAGACAATACAAACGAAAGGGTCGTCATGTTACTTAGAAAAGTAGTTTAATATTAGAAAGGTTCAGAATCATAGGCAAAGGGGAACAAGTTCAGTTTGTAGACTCATAGTGAGTCTGAGAGTCCAGGGTTCCAATGCAGAACCCTAGTCCTAACACCAAATCAAACTTGCCAAAGAAAACCCCAAATCCTAGGGTTTCAAATCGAATCAGACATAGAGATGAGAAGGCAAGCCATTGAAACAGACTCAAAGGTCTGTTTCAGAGCCTCATGAGAAACAAAACAAATAGGATAGCAGGTTTGAAACAACAAAGAAAGAAAGCTGATTTAAGAGCATAAAAGAGCATGTTTTAGAAAAGTCGGAACTTAAGCAAGTTCAGAGGAAAAGAGAGGTGGTGTAAACTTAAGCCACAGTAGATGAAACATGCTTAGCAAGAACACAAACAAAGTCTAGTAAAGCAAACAAAATCAAAGAACTCAACAGTAAACACATATAGTAGAAGTAGGGAAACATAACAAGGATTAGCATGTGAGCACATGAGTAACATGTATAGTAGGAAAAGAAGAAGCAGAAGAACAACACACGCGTAGTAAAAAGAAAATATACGAGCATAGTATAGACACACATAAAGGAAAGAACAACAAGAATCAGAAAGATATTTTTTTGAAAACCTTTCAGAAACCCTAAATCGAAAACAAACAATTTTGAAAAGAAAATTTGGGGAAAACAATTTAGAGGTCCAGTAGAACACAAACATACCATAGATCTAAGAAAATAAACAGAGAAAAACCTCGAACAACTTAGGGTTTTGGAGAAACCCTAGAAATGAGAAAGGCTTGGAAACTGGGTCGAAGAGGTCAGGAATCAGGCTTCTCGTGCTTGAATATGCCGGAGCATGGCCGGAGAAGCCATGGATACAAAGATCTGAGAAAATCTAAGAGAGAACCATCGAAGTCAAACTTCAAAACCTCGAACTCCCAAGGTAAAATGGTGGATGGGGGTGAGTATAGACCATCCATGGCCTGAGAAGCCATGGATTCCGGTGAAAGTACGGTGGAAAAGGGTCGGAAACAGGCTAGGTTTCCGAAGAACCTTCGAGAGAATTTTGAGAGTGGAGAATATTCAAGGGAAGCGGACTAAACAAAAATGGGGGAGTAGGGTATGGTTTGGGGAATTAAAAATGGAAAGGGGAGATCGTGACCGTTGATTAGATTGATCAACGGTCTGGATTAAAAGAGGCTTGTGTCGGGTAGTTAAATGGGTTAAGGGTACGGAATTGGGCTGGCCCCGTTGGGATTCAAATTGGGTCAATTAGGGGGGGTTAATGTGGCTATAATCAAAATGCAAATGGGCTACAATTGAAACGAAATGAGGCCAAATTTTAAATAGCCAGTTTTACCCCTTTTATTTTATAAAAATAGTAAAAATGATTTTTATAGCATATTAAAAGTACTGAACCAATTAATAATATATAAATATTGATTAATAAATTTTGAAACCAATTTTACAATTATAGAAATGCTATTAATCTTAAAATAGGCTAAAATTGCAATTGTATACAATTTAGCTTTAAAAATACCAGATAAATTTGTAAAAATATACAAAAATCACCTTAACTATATTTTGGTATAAATATGGGAATAAAATAAATTATTCACCAAAATTGATAGTTTTGGGAATAATTACTGACTTTTGTACTGCTAAAATGGATAATAAATTGATTTTATAATCTTTTAAAAATTAGGAAAAAATATCAAAACACTTGGGCATGCTTATATAGCATGTACATGTTATTTTGAAAGCATTTTGTGTATAAAATACATAGGAAAAAATTGGTTATCAACATTTACATAGGGGCAAGCTTATGGTACTCAAAGCCGGACTTGTGACATTCTTTTGAGAGAGATGAGCGAACTTTTCACAATTCGTGCCCTGAGTGTTACATTCTGAAGTGAGATTTTCTAATGGAGAGTAGAGGAGGAGGAGTTTGGGATCCACAATGACCTAAATGAAAGAGCGAGCTTCCTTGATGAATAAACTCAACTCTTGATGCTTTAGAGTCACACTAGAACTATGGTACTCAAAAAGCTAAATCATTGTGTTGTTGATAATTCATTTGTGTTGTGGGTAATTGTTGGTCCCAATTTATGTGTAATTGATTCACCTTAGGCTGGCTGAAATATCCCTTTTTCTAGTGAAGGTGGGAATTGCCTTATTTGCTTGAGGACAAGCAAAAGCTTAAGTTTGGGGGAGTTGATAAGTAGGGATTTTAACCGCTTATTTGCACTCTTTTACTTGCGTTTTAGCTCAAAAATGCTTAAAGGTATTCTCGAAAACTAACAAAATGTGCTTACTTGCAGGAATATTGAGAAACGAGCCAAAGAAGTCAAGATCAACTCATAAAGGAGTCAAAAGTGAACAAGAACCAAAACAAGCAAAAAGGCTACCAGTGAGGCCGCAGAAGGAGATTCAGAGAGTATGTTTTGGCCAGCTCAGGGAGTGCGAACCGAACTGAAATTGTGCGGCCACATCTATTATTATGTGGACCGCAGGATTGAGATTCAGAGAGCTGGAAAATTAAGGAGTGCGGACCGCATCACTTTTGTGCGATCGCATAATCCTAAGTGCGGCCGCAACCATTTTTATGCGGACCACAGAAGACCTCAAGTTCCAAGCCCAAGTTCCCAAGAGTGCATACTGCAGCACTTTTGTGTGGCCGCAGAAGCCCATTGTGTGGACCGCACCAGAATTATGCGGTCACACAATCTTCGCAGGGGCATTTTTGTCAGATATTTTTAGCTTAGTATAAATAGTATTTTTTGTCATTTTTAGGTTAAGTTTAGTTTGCAGAGGTACACCTGAACGGTTTTCTTTACTTCTTTGAGTAAGTTTGTATTAGATTGACTTCTTAACATTATTTTTTCTTTGTTTAATCAATGATTATGCATTCTACCTTAATTTCTTCTTGTATTTCTTTATTTTCATGAGTAGCTAAATATTTAGCTAGGGTTGTGGCTAAACCCTAGTGTGGGTACGTAATGGGTATTTAATTTTAAGGCTTGTTTGTGATTGGGTTAGTGATATTTAGCCTTGTTTATGCTTAAATCCTAGAATTAATGGTTGCAAATATTGATTCATGCCTTTTTGACCTAGTCTTTGCTTGAGAAAGAGAGACTAGGTTTAGGAAAACTTGGCTAACAAGGAATTGGGGTGAACTCAAGAAATTGATAGCCCCAATTAAAGGGTCAAATCTAGAGATAGTAAGACCCGACTTGAGCATATATCACTTGATTTGTGCAATACCCATTTGGGCTTGAGAAAGCCAAATTGGACAAAATTACTCAAACTACCGAGAGGTATAGAGTGAGCAATTGGGTGTGATTGCTATACCACGACCCCGATAAATCAAACTTGCCCTATAGTTTACAACCCGAGGTAGCCACCTAGGTGGAATTCACGGCCCTAGATTCCTTTATCATTTGAAAAACAATCAAAACCAAAAATATTATCTTCTAGTTTAATACATGCAAACATTAGTCAAAGTAGAAATAAAAACAACCAATGAATATGTGGAAGTGCAATCTAAGGCATATCATACATTTACCCTAGGTATATACCTAATCCAAATTCTAACTCCCTGTGGATTCGATCCCGACTCGTGTTGGGTTTATTATTGCTTCGACAGCCTCACTAGCTAATTATGGTGTGAGTTTGGGCGAGATCAAGTAGCACAAAACTCCATAGTGATCAAGCCTTTTTCATAGTTGTCCCTCAAAAAATGGTGCCTAACATCTATGTGCTTAGTTCTCTTATGAAGAACCGGGTTCTTTGTCATACTAATGGCACTAGTGTTATCACAAAATGTAGGGATACAACCAACATCAATTCCAAAGTCCAATAATTGTTGTTTGATCCACAGCAATTGAGCACAACATGAAGCAGCAGCAACATACTCAGCCTCAGCAGTAGATAAGGCCACCGAATTTTGCTTTTTGGTAGCCCATGACACAAGACATGAACCAAGAAAGTGTGCCATACTTGAGGTGCTCTTCCTATCCACAAGGAAAATTGCATAATCAGCGTCAGCATATCTCACTAGGTTAAAACTACTACCTTTTGGATACCAAAGACAAAGGTTAGTGGTGCCTTTCAAGTATCTCAATATTCTCTTGACAGCAGTCAAGTGGGACTCCTTTGGATTTGCCTAAAATCGAGCACAAAGACCTACACTAAAAACAATGTCAGGTCTGGTAGCAGTGAGATATAAAAGAGAACCAATCATTCCCCTATACAACTTCTAATCAAGAAATGAACCAGGTTCATCTATATCAATTTTGTGGTTGTTGCTATAGGAGTATCGATTTCTTTTGATTCTTCCATTTTAAACCTTTTAAGCAACTTTTTCACATATTTTTGTTGATGGATCATAGTTCCATTTGAGTTTTGTTTAATTTGTATGCCTAAAAAGAAATTAAGCTCACCCATCATACTCATTTCAAATTCACTCCCCATTAATTTAGCAAATTCCTTACTTAGTTTATCAGTAGTTTCTCCAAAGATTATATCATCAACGTATATCTGCACTACTAGAAGGTCTTTACCTTTTTCCTTCAAGAATAAAGTGTTATCGATTTTACCTCTCTTGCAGCCAAGCTCAAGAAGGAATTTTGATAATTTTCATACCATGCTCTAGGAGCCTGCTTGAGCCCATAGAGTGCCTTGTCAAGTTTGTACACATGACCAGGGCACTCCTTGCTTTCAAACCCTGGAGGTTGCTTGACAAACACTTCTTCCTTTAAATAGCCATTGAGGAAGGCACTCTTGACGTCCATCTGGTGAAGAGTGAATTCCATGTAAGCAGCAAGGGCTATGAGGAGTCTTATTGCTTCCAACCTTGCAACTGGGGCAAAAGTCTCATCATAGTTTATGCCTTCCTCTTGGCTATATCCTTGAACCACCAATCTTGCCTTGTTCCTTGTGACTATTCCATCTTCATCATGTTTGTTTCTAAAGACCCATTTTGTGCCAATTACGGATCTGTCCTTGGGCCTTGGTACCATATACCAAACTTGACTCCTTTCAAACTGGTTGAGTTCATCTTGCATTGCATTTACCCAGTCTGCATCCTTCAAAGCTTCAGCAACATTTTTAGGTTCAACAAGATATAAGAAAACATCAAAAGCACAAAGATTCTTTAATGAAGATCTGGTTTTAATTCCAGAGGTTGGATCAGTAATTATATTCTGAATGGGATGAGAACTTTGGTACTTGGAAGGTTTCACAACCAACTGGTTTTCTCTTGATGTTTCTCCAATGTTTTGTTGCTGAGGAACAGGTTCCATCGAGGTATGAGATTCAGTTCCTCTTTGTGCAGTTCCCCCTGTCAGGTTGCCCTGAATAGAAGAACATGTTCCATCACATATTCCTTCTTCTGGTGCAGCTTCACCCTGGGCTGTGATTTCATTTAAATCTCTTACCATCCCAATTGCTTCATCTTCATGTTCCTGTCTCTCAGAAAGAATGTTAGTTTCATCAAAGACTACATGTACACTTTCTTCTACACACATAGTTGTTTTGTTGTATACCTTATAAGCTTTACTATGTGAAGAATATCCCAAGAATACTCCCTCATCACTTCTGGGATCAAACTTACCTAGGAAGTCTTTACCATTGTTGTGCATAAAGCACTTGCATCCAAATTCCCTAAGATGGGATATATTTGGTTTTCTCCCTTTAAATAACTCATAGGGAGTCTTCTCTACAAGAGGTCTAGTCATGCACCTATTTATGATGTAGCATGCAGTATTTACAGCTTCTGCCTAGAAGCTATGGGGCACTTTACTAGAAAGAAGCATAGTCCTAGCCATATCTTCAAGGGTTCTATTCTTTCTTTCAACTATTCATTTTGTTGTGGAGTCCTAGGAGCAAAAACATTATGATCTATGTCATGCACATCACAAAATTCAGCAAACTTAGCATTTTCAAATTCAATTCCATGATCAGACCTAATTGATGCAAGTTGATTACCTAGTTGTTTCTGAGTTTTTCTAAAAAAAGAAGTAAACATGTCAAATGCTTCATCTTTAGATGTTAAAAACAATGTCCAAGTAAACCTATAGTAATCATCAACAAGCACCATAACATATCTCTTACGACTGCTTAATGTTCTTATTGGACCACAGAGATCCATATGGACCAGTTCCATCATTCTGGTGGTACTTACCACTTTCTTGCATTTAAAAGAGGATCTTACATGGGAAGCTTCCCCCTTGCACAAGCCTCACAAACTTTGTCTTCCTTGAACTTGATGTTAGGCAGCCATATTACCAGGTCCTTGGAGACACGACAAAACAACGGATTTGGACCAAGTAAAGTTTCGAGACCACGGGAAAAAGAGAAACGGTTGAGCACGACAAGTGGGGAGCCTAATATTCGCCCTCAATCGGATATTACGGTGCAAATCTCGTCTGATAACAATTGCGGATCGCCATTTACCGAAAAAAGAAGATTTTTACCTTATTTAGACTTGTACTAGGATTCAAAATCCCCTACTATATAAATGGGAAATTTTTTTCCATTTTAACACATTGTTGACATGCATATTAAAGCAATAAAAGTTTATTTCTATCTTCTAGCTATTATTCAAAGTGTTCTTTAGTTACTCTCTTCTTTAATTGCAACCGAGCCCATATCGAGGGTTTGATCGAGGTCGGGATTTAGTGATTAACTTAAGACCAGGCTTGATTGTTCCATTACGATTAGTTTGATCGTTCAGTCTCTCTTTAATTTAATTACTTGCTGTTCTCAGAGCATTCGTATTGAATTAAATCACGTATTCTTTAAACCGCATACAAATTTAATTGTTACTCATTTTTAAGAGTAATTGGCATTTGGTCAAACACCCAGCAGCTCAGTGACTGCAGGTTCACTATTTTTGATATTCGATAGGTTTGGCTCAGGTAAAATTGGTTTTGAGGATTGGGAATCAATCTTTTGTACATCAGAAGTAGTTTGGCATTGGTTTTGGGGTAATTGGTTCATCGGAGCATCATGTCCGACCAGAAGTTGCAGAGCTGGGCTTTTCAGTTGATCAAGTTAATCACTTGTGATATTAGAATNTTACCTGTTCCTTAGGAGATGAGGAGATATTTCCAGTCATTGGTTGCAGTCGAATTTGTCCAGAATTGAGATTAGCATTTTTTTGAGCTTCTGAAACATTTTGACTGCCCGCGTTCAAGGATTTCAAAATTGATGAAGTGGATTGATACCCATACAAAATTGAGGGGTGTAGACTGATGTCCGTATCATTACTAGCAATTTGGTATCCTTCTTGCCCAGGTTGGCAAGCCAACATTTCATCTCCAACTAGCTTTGTGTTTGCTGAAATTTTCTTCTGGTCCTTGGGGTTTATTCCTTCGGTGGCAATGGCTAATTTTTGGAGGAGGGGTGCTTTTTGTGATTGTGATCGTCCTCCACGAGGTGGAATCCCAGATTTTGTCCCAGAATTTACTTGGGAATTTTTTGACGCTCCCAGTCGACTGCGTGCTACAGTGATCGCCTCACCTCTTCGTTGATTCGTAGCAGCTGGGGATTTGTTTGGAGAAGCTGGTTTGGGTAGTTTATGCGCCTTGATGAGACGCTTCTTTGGGGACAGGTCCGGTGGAATTTCACCGGTGGACGGCTGAGAACCGTCCATTTAACGTCGAAACTAACAGTGTAGCGACAAATCGCCTTGTACGGAGAGAAAAGTCAAATGAGGGGGCGATCTTTTTTTAAAAGTATTCAAGGACTTGTTGTTTACTCTTAAATCTCTCAAGATCTCATCCAACTTTGATAGACCTACCAACACCAAAAAATCTCAAAAACCTCCTGCAAATAACAGTCCTCCAATTAGCCAACCTGTAAAACAGGCCCCTCCAAATATCAACCCCACTCCTCAATCCAGTAACCCCCCTAATCCAAACAAACCTGCTGGCAGCTCTCCTCCCCCACCTCCTACTGTCACCCACTCTTTTGTTAATAGACTCAGAGCCAGGCATGAAGCAGAGATAGAGCCAATTGCCTTCACCCCTCCAAAAATAACCACAAAACAAGGCCAACCTGCTGTAGTATTCAAGAAGGAAGATTACATGGTGAGGTTTGCTGACAGATGCAAATACACAGTTGTAGGCAAGTTTTCAAATACTATGCCTAGAATGGAAGTGATCAGGAAAAGTTTCATTGCCCAAACTGAACTCAAGGGTGCAGTCAAAATTTGCTCATTTCTAATTGCCAGGACTGTATACATTGACTTGGACAATGAGTACGACCACNAAGTTGCAGAGCTGGGCTTTTCAGTTGATCAAGTTGATCACTTGTGATATTAGAATGATTTAAAGTTTTGCTTACCTGTTCCTTAGGAGATGAGGAGAGATTTCCAGTCATTGGTTGCAGTCGAATTTGTCCAGAATTGAGATTAGCATTTTTTTGAGCTTCTGAAACATTTTGACTGCCCGCGTTCAAGGATTTCAAAATTGATGAAGTGGATTGATACCCATACAAAATTGAGGGGTGTAGACTGATGTCCGTATGATTACTAGCAATTTGGTATCCTTCTTGCCCAGGTTGGCCAACCAACATTTCATCTCCAGCTAGCTTTGTGTTTGCTGAAATTTTCTTCTGGTCCTTGGGGTTTATTCCTTCGGTGGCAATGGCTAATTTTTGGAGGAGGAGTGCCTTTTGTGATTGTGATCGTCCTCCACGAGGTGGAATCCCAGATTTTGTCCCAGAATTTACTTGGGAATTTTTTGACGCTCCCAGTCGACTGCGTGCTACAGTGATCGCCTCACCTCTTTGTTGATTCGTAGTAGCTGGGGATTTGTTTGGAGAAGCTGGTTTGGGTGGTTTATGCGCCTTGATGAGACGCTTCTTTGGGGACAGGTCCGGTGGAATTTCACCGGTGGACGGCTGAGAACCGTCGATTTAACGTCGGAACTAGCAGTGTAGCGACAAATCGCCTTGTACGGAGAGAAAAGTCAAATGAGGGGACGATCCTTTTATGATATGTTATATTTAATTTTAAATTATTGAAATACCATTTCAAATTCGAAAAATGATATAAGAAATCTTGGCACATGAATGGAAGTGATCACGCCCAACTATGCCTTATTAAAAAGGACTAAGCGGATGTTGCAAATATAATCTGAGTATTTAGCCCAGAGTCGAACCCACAAGGAATCAACCTATCAATTACTCTTGTTAGACTCACTAAATTCTACGTAATCAACTTCCCAAACGTTTTGAATAACAATTGAGGATATTTTTACTAACTATAACTGACTGCAATTAAATAAACAAAGACTAACTATGATTAAGTTGTAAACAATTAAGAGAAGGATCTAAGGTTATGATTTCCCCTATTGATGGAATCCCTTCATGTTATGTTTCATATAGATTTGCCTAACCGTCTCTATCAATCATGAGCATTCTTATTACCGTAAATCTCTCCCGAGTAATCACGACAATTTACTAGACGCACTCTCCCGAGTTACGCTAGCTGGCTTTTATTACCGCTCACTTAAGATTGCACCCAAGGCTTCGTTATCCCTAATCCCGCCTTTAAACCCTCGGTTATTCATCTCTCATATACTCTGGGAGTGGTGTTGTTCAACAATTACCTAAATATGCACTCTCTCCCGAGTAATACATACTAAATAGGCACAGCTAATTGAAGATCCTATCAATTAACTACAACGAGAACATAGTTGAACAAATAGAGAATAAATCGGGCAAACTATATTAACATAACAAGAAAGTTATCCTTCAATAGGTTCCATCAAAATCTTAGACTAAATATTTAGTTACTCATACTAGTGTTCATAATAACAAAAGCCAAATTCATCACAAATGGTAAAATACAAAAGGAAGAAAGGAAGAACTCGATGTTGAATTATCCTCCTTGCCTCTTGCCTCTCCTTGCCTTCAACTAAGCTATAAAAACCTTGATAATCTTCCTTTGGGCGAGCTGGACCTTTTATATGTTAAGTGGAATTACCCTCGAACTTCCAAGTTTACCCCTGAATTTTATTTTTCGGAACTGGACTAGCGCAGTCGCGCTAGTGGGCATGCTACTGACCGCGCATATCGCATAACATTCTGCCTCGAACTCCTGGGCTAGCGCGGTGGCGCTAGTGGACGCGCTAGTCTAGGTCATTATTTCAGCTCTTCTTTCTCTCTTTTTCCAACGTACTCAGCTCCGAGGGGCTTCCCTTGCTTCCATTTAGCTCCAATTATAGTTCTAAGTCCTCATACACGCATCTCGCTCCTGCAAAACATGAAATTCACAATTAGAGCCAATTTATCGTCATTTAACTATCCTATAACAGTGAAACATAGTCAAGTTGGGCATAAACAGTCGCCAAATTACATGAATCTATCCTATTATCAACACCCCACACTTAAATCATTGCTAGTCCTCGAGCAATCCACCACACTCTATAAAGGTTGTTTCACTAAGCCTTTTCCCCTAACGTATCACACCAAGAACAAATCACCAAAGTTACGCCTAGTAGTGAACAATCTTTGCCTCAAAAGTCGACTCTCACGTGCCATGCAATATTCGTACTTACTCAAATTACTCTATACAGAAGTCAAGAGTTACCTTTCCTTCGTGAATCACATGCCCTCACATCACACAAGAGAGTAGTTCCACAAATATTAATATTAAGAACAATTAGGAACTTAGATAGATAAAATTCGCTCACTCTCAAAAAGAACATTCACATGCCACAAAGACACACCATAGGCTTGCCCGTAGTGTACTACTCTACTAATCGAGCCCATTCAGTCACTCTACTAATCGAGCCCATTCAGTCTAAGATCAATTAGGACTTCACTTGGTTGTAATGTAGGCTAAGGGACGGGTAGGATATATTTGGATATAGTGACTAACCTCCCTAAGCACTTTTAATACAATCACATTAACCTTCAAAATCATACTTATGTCAACCAGACATTCCACCATATTTTTATTTATAACATTCCACTCCATTAGGTGCAATTGTATCAAGTCACCATTTATCAACCACTACATTTACTCGTTCTCTTTTTTTTTTTTAAGTGGTGCTTATTCTTTTACTTTTCCAAAAACTGCAGCTTTCTCTATTTCATCTGTTCCACTCAAAAATCAAACCACCCCCACACTTTAGCTTTTGCATATTTCAATACCATTCAAGTGCTTATGGGAGGTAAAGGGGTTCAAACAGATGGCCATTCAAACAATTGGGTAAGGTTCGCAATGTGGTTGCCAACGAAACAGGCTTATAGGCTCAACGGGATTGACTATGATGTATTACATTTAGGTGGGTCTACTTTATATATCTGGCTTAACAAAGAAATGCCTATATCACTTCTAAGACTGAATGAAGCTACTATTTCGCTTTGCAAACACACGGGGCAAGTTCTAGGCATCAAATGTAAAGCATAGAATGCAGTACAACTCACACACACATGGCATATGACTCACTCCGGATTGGCTTATCAAGACACTCTCGTTTGAGTATTCAAGTCAGTTACAAACATACAATTTAAGGCACTTTAGCAAGAATCAACCACTGAGACTAAGCGTTACACTCTAGTATCTACTGTGTTCAGGTGTATCAACGCCAAGGGTTTCTCTTTCTAGTTCAGCTCATGGCCCATCAATACTAACTAAAAACTAAAAATAAAATAAATAAAAACTAACTACACCCGGTTCAAGATAAACTCTTGGAAAAGAACCGTGCCCAAAGAAAAATCAAGGGGGAGTTACTACACTACCTAAAACAAAAAAAATCTTTTTGGTACATTCTTTAGACTTACTTCCCTCAAGAAAACTGTCTAGAAGATCCGTCATCAGGAAGGGTCCCCATTTTTTTTTACGTCGACTTAGACCCTCAAAAACCCCGTCGAAAAAGATCCGTCGTTGGGACAAGTCAACTTACCTACCTTAAGCTTACCTAATGTAACTATTACTCAAAACACCAAAAACAATCAAGAAGAAACAAAGAAACATCAAACAGTCAAATTGTTACATATACATACATACACTAAGTATCCCCCACCCCACACTTAAAAGGAAGCCATGTCCCCATGGCATACAAAATAAAGAACAGTGAGGTAAAGGAACTTCCCTGAAATATCACTCTTGATCGGAGACCGTGTCTGGGTTCAAATTGCAAGCAAGACCCAGAGCTCTCAGCCAGCCCAAGATCTTTTTCTCCGATTTCACTTGCTGGGCAGCCACCGCGTCAACACGTGTACCCAAGTCAGCGACCGAGGCACGCAATCCAGCCACTTCCTGCTACAAAGTTATGAACCGGGTAACCCAAGCAACTCCAGATGGTGCTGCAGTCCTAGATGATGCTGCAGCTGCTGCAATTTGCTCATGGGCCTGTGGCTCGGCCCCCACATCCTCCTGCTCAGCCTCCGCATCCTCAGAGTCGTCAGAATCACCACTAGCATCACCATCTGCTGCCAGCGGCTCCTTACCAGTAGTGACCTTGTCAGCTCGGAACTTGTGGTCTCTTGGCACTCCCCCATCTACATCTAGATTTTTCGGCACCCGAGCGACCCGACATAGTTTAGTAACCAAGGAAGGGAAAAAGAACCCATACCTTTTCACCGGACAACGAATGAACATCTCCTCATGAATCACCTTGGCCACGTCAAAGTTGTGGCCAGTCATAAAGCACCAAATTAGAGCCGATTGAGGACCATTCACCTCCGTGGTGTTGGAGGATGGAATCAGGAGGTTGTTGATAACATATAACCAGCACTTCCCTTCAAAGGTTAGCGCCGTGGAGTGAAACTTCTGACCATACTTCATCCATATAACTTCCTTTCCGGGTACACAGATTGTTTCAAAGAACATCGCCCACTACATGTGTGACCTGCCATACATTTCATATCCGTCTTTATAAGGATCCACAGGAGGGGACAGCTGGTACATCCTTCGTATAGCCTCCACAGAGGCATCCACCGCTTTTCTGCGCATAGTTACGATGCCATTCACATGTTCTTTCACATTGGCGTAAAAGTCGCGGACAACCATCACATTCCCCTCGCCCGGCTCATAAGGTTTGTAACCCCCGCCTTACCAGCTCAGTATACATGTGAGGGCAGCCCAGCTGGACCGATCCTATATCAATTTCCCTTTCCGGTATCGGCTTTTTAGAGGCCTTATCCGAAAAGCGGTTCTGACCCTTGGCAGATACAAACCTGATACTATCAAATGGACGAGCAGGAGCTGACCCGCGCGCCCTGGACGATCCAGCTTGACTGCTAGAAGAGGCACCTGTGGTGCGGCGTTTCCTAGATGGAGCCATAGTACCTGGAAAAATGGAATAACGTTAGCACATCCCAAAACAAAATTGTGACATAATGCGGTTACTCAGACTTCACACGCACAATTGGTCACAATTACACAATTACAGTCATCGAGGCATTTACACAAACACCTTGTGGGCATTATATACTCACACCCCATTTCAAACATGCTACAACCCCAATATCACCACAATGTCCCCAAAATCACCTACTAAATCAAGCTACAACTCCACCAATCTTACCACCTACAATCACTACAATATATGCTACAAATTTCTACTAAGAAAATAAAAGAGAAAAAACAACTACATAAATGCAACAATAAAAATGAAATTCTGAAAAAAGAAAAAAATGGCACAAAGAAATCGTACCTGTAGTGAGAGAATGTGAGGAGAAATGAAGAAGAGTAGGGGAGAATGTGACCTGAAACTTGGGGAAGGTGGGTTGGGAATTTGAAGAAGAAGGGGTTAGGGTTCTTGTCTTTTGTTTTAACGTTGGGGATTTGGGGTTGAAGAGGGGGGATTAATTAGATTGGGGGGGGGGTGGAGAATAAAATAGAGAAGAAGAAATTAACATTAAAAAAACTAATTAGGGGGGGGGAGGATTAATAAAAAATAGCTTCTGTTGGGCGGGACTAGCGCGGTCGTAGCGCGGTACGAGCACGGCCGCGCTAGTCCAGGCAGAATACTTGGNCTTCTGCCCTGACTCTTCCACCTTTTTGGTGAGTATACTCATCTGTGTCATTAATGTAGCCATGTTTTGAGCAAGAGTGTTGGATGGATCTAAGGGCACTGAGTGAACCACTGGAGTGATAGGTGCATTCCTGGTTGTCCACCCCGAATTCTTTGCCATCTTATCAAGTGGACTCTGGCTTTCTCTCCATGTTTTGCTCAAAAATGCTCCACCAGCTGAAGCATCAACATTACCCTTCACGCCATCTGCCAAACCCATGTAGAATCGCTGCCCCAACATCTGATCTGGAATACCGTGGTGCAGACATATAACCAGCATCCCTTTGAATCTTCCCATGTTTCTTGCAGTGTCTCCATTGGTCTCTGTTTGAAACTCAAAATTTCATCAATTTGTTGAGCAGTCTTGTTGGGTGGATGAAAATTGTTCACAAATTGCTTGACTAACTCCTCCCAAGTTGTTATGGAATTAATGGGGAGTGAGTTTAGCCAGGTCTGGGCAGCTCCTGTCACTGAGAATGGAAACAACAACAGCTTGATTGCTTCCTGAGTTACGTTGGGCTGCCTTTGAGTTTTGCAGATTGACAGGAAATTCTTCAAGTACTGTTGAGGATCTTCGATTTGAGACCCCGAAAATAGTCCCTTGTTCTGCAACAAGTGCAGCATGTTGTTCGTGATTTGAAACGATTCAGCCTGTATCTGCGGGACTAAAATCGTTGTGGCCAAATTTTCAGCTGCGGGTTGCGCCCAGTCATATAGAGCAGCCTCTGGCACAAGAGGTGCCACTGGCGCTAATGGTGCAGCTGGGTCTACCACGTTGTCCCCCATGTCCGGTTCGAATTGTTCAATTGTTTGTTGCTGTTTGTTTTTTCGGTTGGCCCTGTTCAAGGCCTTGAAAACTTTCTCGGGATCTGATAAGGTTTCAAATACTTCACCAGTTCTCGATGAGTTTCTAGGCATGCACCTGTACAACCAAGTCAACAAACGTTAAAATTTCAATGTAAAGATTTAAAGTGAAGAAAACTGACTACACTAAGAATTTTTGTATTTCTTTCAATTGTAATTGATAACACCGTTAATTCCCCGGCAACGACGCCAAAATTTGATCACGCCCAACCATGCCTTATTAAAAAGGACTAAACGGACGTTGCAAATATAATCTGAGTATTTAGCCCAGAGTCAAACCCACAAGGAATCAACCTATCAATTACTCTGGTTAGACTCACTAAATTCTACGTAATCAACTTCCCAAACATTTTGAATAACAATTGAGGATATTTTTACTAACTATAACTGACTGCAATTAAATAAACAAAGACTAATTATGATTAAGTTGTAAACAATTAAGAGAAGGATCTAAAGTTATGATTTTCCCTATTGATGGAATCCCTTCATGTTATGTTTCATATAGATTTGCCTAACCGTCTCTATCAATCATGAGCACTCTTATTACCGTAAATATCTCCCGAGTAATCACGACAATTTACTAGACTCACTCTCCCGAGTTACGCTAGCTGGCTTTTATTACCGCTCACTTAAGATTGCACCCAAGGCTTCGTTATCCCTAATCCCGCCTTTAAAACCCTCGGTTATTGATCCCTCATATACTCTGGGAGTGGTGTTGTTCAAGAAATTACCTAAATATGCACTCTTTCCCGAGTAATACATACTAAATAGGCATAGCTAATTGAGGATCCTATCAATTAACTACAACGAGAACATAGTTGAACAAATAGAGAATAAACCGGGCAAACTATATTAACATAACAAGAAAGTCATCCTTCAATAGGTTCCGTCAAAACCTTAGACTAAATATTTAGCTACTCATACTAGTGTTCATCATAACAAAAGCCAAATTCATCACAAATGGTAAAATACAAAAGGAAGAAAGGAAGAACTCGATGTTGAATTATCCTCCTTGCCTCTTGCCTCTCCTTGCCTTCAACTAAGCTATAAAAACCTTGATAATCTTCCTTTGGGCGAGCTAGACCTTTTATATGTTAAGTGGAATTACTCCCGAACTTCCAAGTTTACCCCTGAATTTTATTTTTCGGAACTGGAATAGCGCGGTCGCGCTAGTGGGCGCGCTAGTGGGCGCGCTATTGACCGCGCATGTCGCATAACATTCTGCCTCGAACTCCTGGGCTAGTGCGGTCGTGCTAGTGGACGCGCTAGTGGGCGCGCTAGTCTGGGTCATCATTTCAGCTCTTCTTTCTCTCTTTTTCCAACGTACTCAGCTCCGAGGGGCTTCCCTTGCTTCCATTTAGCTCCAATTACAGTTCTAAGTCCTCATACACGCAACTCGCTCCTGCAAAACATGAAATTCACAATTAGAGCCAATTTATCATCATTTAACTATCCTATAACAGTGAAACGTAGTCAAGCTGGGCATAAACAGTCGCCAAATTACATGAAACTAGCCTATTATCAGGAAGAACAAAGAGATGATTGACGCATTTCAATAACACCGATAAGAAAATGATACAACCCATTATTTATAATAAATAGAAGTGAATATACTACTTCATAGTTCTATTAAATATTACATCTCATGAGAGGATCCTAAATATTTCTATATTTTTTTAAAGAAAATTTAATATAAAGTCTTAAAAGTATATATAAAAATTATATATTTATATGTGGGTTTTGTTCTGGTTTTTTTATTCAATACCAAACCAAAATCAAACCAAACCTAGTCAAATTTTTTTAATCAGTTTGGTGCGATTTTTCGGTTCGGTTTGAACTCGTACTTTTTTGGTGGTAAATTCATACGTCCAATCTAATGATCGACAGCCACATTTCTACCTTTTTTTTCCAAAATCATGCTTCTAAAATGACATAAAATCATGACAATAAACATGGTCCTTTTCAAAAGTAACAAATTGTAGTCTGCATGCAGCATGAGTCACATCTGCAATGCAGACAAAAACGCTATATCAGAATTAGTTAAGGAAAAGTTATGTTTTATGAAAGAACATGAAGATTAGTGCATTAATCACGACGATCAACGATGATGCAAGAATGCAATGTTTTAACAGTTAGTAATGATGTTGAATATTTGGCGTTGACATAAGAAAAAACTGATGATAATGCATCTGTAGACACCTGGAATAAACTAAAGTCAGCTAGCCATTCTTGAACACTTAATTATTTTCTTCATAATAAAATTGTCATTGACATTTGCATTGTGATCTTGAGAAATCTTGATTGTGAAAGCCGTGTGGGATTGACAAATCTGTAAGAATTTTTCAAAACACAATGAAGGACGCGTGTTAGCTCTTGCTTAATTACCCCCTATAAAAGGTGTCAAGAAATTTCTCTTAATAAGAGTATAATATTAGCTTAATGCATTAAGTGATTATCTACTATATGTACTGTCTCTTCTTGATGACTACCTCTTAGCATTATCTTATAGATGAATACTACTCCCTGGTTCACTTTAATTAATTTTTTAACTATTTTCACACATATTAAGAAATTCACGTTTTAGCATTAATTAATAATAAAAATGATCGTATTAATTGTTCATTAAAAATATAACAAATGCTTATGCTCTTTACTCCAAGGGCAACTCCTTTTTGATATTTGAAAAAATCAAATATTATGGACCACGAAAAAAATATCAAAAAATCAATTAAAGTGGACCAGAAGAGAGCATAAGAAGTTTATTGAATTAGTGAAACTTTCCAAGAAAATTCTTCAATTTCCTCAAAGTTTAATGTGGCTTGGGGCAATAAAAAATGGAAAAAAGATATAGAGATGAGTAAAACTAGGAATGCACAATGATTGATTAGCGGACGCAAAGTCCAACCCTACATGACCATTCAAGTGAGAAGTGCTATTATTTTTTGTTTGATATATCCATTTGATATCTGATATTCACTAAATCGATTAATACGAATTCACAATGTGTAAAGTACTATATTAAAAGGGAAAACGTTTTTTTGCCGGGAATTTCTTTATGAGTAGATGCTTATTCTAAAATGAATTATAAAGTGGCATAATGCAAATAACAAATGAAATCGACTGATATACATCAAAATGGAATTGCAAAATATATGAATCTCATGATGTCGACACCCGTCAACTTTATAAGCATTATCTTTATCGACAATCAACATAAAAACAAAAAGGTTATAAAATTTTTATTGCAAGCATTGGAGAGCAAACCATTCTATTTTATTCTTGTCATGTTTGTGGATAGGGGTGGCAAACGGGCGGGTCGGGTCGGATATAGGACGTGTCGAAAATCGACAATGCAAAAACGGATAAATTATTTGACAAGACCCATATATAGTACGGATAAAAAACGAGTTAACCGGCTGATAATATGGATATCCATATTATCTATAGCTTCTTGAATATGATCACTTTTTGGGAGAATTCCTAATCTTCCAACTCGAGGAACCTTCAATTTGAGGCTTTACAAATGTAAATATTAAATCTATTTGACCATTGGTTATCCATATTATAAGTGGATAATATGGTTCTTATCTATATTTGACCCATCTTCAGAGGCTGCTCAACACTAAAGCAACTAAAGCAGTGACTTTAGGCCCCAAAAAGTTAAGGCCCCAAAATTAATCATATATATAATATTAATAATTATATATATATTTATCGTAGTGAAAAATAAATTTTTGCAATCATGTGTTGTCAATTTTTATCAATCATTACGTCCATATTTTCAAAGTTTATACTATGTACATTTTAAAATATGTAATGTAATTATGGTTGAAAATAGTAGGCAATTATATTTGTAGCTACTTTTTATCTTAATTTTGTCTAATGCATTTGAACTTGAATCATTCTTGTTTATAATTTCAGTGTTCTAAGATTTTTTTCAATTCTTTGAATGTCTTTTTAAATATTTTCAAGCTCAAGCTAACTAGATTATTAAATGATTAGATAAGAAAATATGCTACCTTATTGTAGCATGAATCCTCCTAAAGGCTTGGCCAAACACCTCAATTTCTTAAAAATATATGTTTTGGGGGAAAAAATATTTGTGCCCTTGGAGAAGCTTGATTAAACAAACTATTAACCTTGAATATCTTTTAAAGCATAATCATCTATGAAATTGATGGTTTTACTAATTTTTGGAATTAAAAGTGAGATGAAAATTGTACAAGTAAAAGATGATACTCTAATTTTTTAAATGTTTCTATTGTTTATAGAATAATTTTAATATTTTCTCTAATTGTTCCATCTGTTGAAAAAAGTTTGTAAACTAAAATCAATAAGATATAACTTAAGATTAACAATGTCTCATGAGAATTACATGTACTGACCATATTGTTAAGTGAAAAAAATTAATTACCCAAATATAATTAACTTTCTTGCATTTAGGAAGCTATAAGAATAATAATCAAATAAAATATATAAAAGATTTACTAAAAAAATTAAGGCCTCTTTTAAATTTTGGCTTTAGGCCACATATTAGATTGAGCTGCCACATCCCGCCTTTAAAAAGTTCATTATCCAACTCATTTTTAATGGATAATATGGATGGATAACTATTTTCTTTTATCCATTTTGCCACCACTAATTGTGGAAAAAGGAGCCAAGAATTTTCTTTTGTTTTCTGGTAAACCAAGAAATTGAAATATATGACATGTACGCAGCGCTTGTATCTTTTTCTCGTCATGAATCATGCCGAGATTTTCATACCTGTGATCTAATGCGAGCCACGTCTCAAACTTTTATTTTTTCTTCAAAATCATGCTTCTAAAATGACATAAATTACTAAATACACGAATAAAAGGGACTCCATTTCAATGTCTATATTGTAATCTGCATGCATGCACGCAACATGAGTCACATCTCCAGTGCAGACAAAAATGCTATCAGAGAAGAAAAATTGTATGTTTATTAAAGAAAAGAAGATTAGTGCGTCAAATCGCGAAGATTAATGATGATGAGAGAACAAGTATACCAAGCGGTAGTAGTCATGTTTGAATATTAGGCGTTGACAAAAGGAAAGAAGTTTGTACCAAGGAAAACTGATGATGACTGCACCTGACACCTGGGAAGTGATGAGCTAGCCATTCTGGAACACTTCAATTTCATGTCTTTTTATTTTCGTTATAATAATTGAGTTTAATTAAGTTTTATGAACTTATGATGTAAAATTACTTACTATCAGATCGTTATAAGATAATTACGGATAAATTGTTATGATAATTATTGTGACAACCCAACATACTAGGGGTGATGTCCGCTTTGGGCCTAGGTCTGCACGTCTAAAACGCACCACTAAAGTCTAATGTTTGCTTCTTTATGTATACCCAACATCTTTTCTGTATTTATTAATGTGATATTTGCCTAGGGTGCTACACATTATTAGTTTTAATACACCAATTATACATTAGAGTGGGATAAATAATGTATCTATCAATTAAAATTTTCTACCAAAAGTTTACTTTTTCCCTAGAACCAGGTTCTTGAACCGGTTCTTAAAATTCCCGTAACTAATAAATGCAAAAAAATAAAAAAGACAAGAATTTTATATGAAAAACCTCTTGGCTTAAGGGAGTAAAAACTACGTTCTAACTATGGAATTTTTTTCACAAATTTCACTAAAAACAACGAGCAGTTTCAGGTTACAAAATTCCTTTATAACTTAAGAGACTAAATCTAGTCACCCAAACAACCTACAATCTAGATGATTGTAGCTACACGTTCTAAATCAATCTTTTAGTCTCGAGCAAAAGGATTGCCACTCAATAGTTCTTACAAAAATTAGAACAGAATGTGTAAGATTATAACTCAATCACCTATTACAAGTCCAAGACAAACTAAGCTGTACTAGAATCAATTGCTGGAACTTGGTTCTTCAATTTGTCTTGCTCTTGTTGTTGCAAAATTGCTGCTCATGTAAATGATCTTTTGTGTGTAGGTAAGCAGCTTATGCAAGAACAAACTCGTACTCTCTCTCTCTCTATATATATATTAGTCAGCCAGGTACAAAAGAATATTAACCAATTAGAACCAAATCTCCTAACTCTAGCAAATAAAGAAAGTAAAAAGTTTTTTTAATCTCCCAAAGAAGCAAAATTTATTTTTTATAAGTACTTCCTTAAATCTTGGCCTAAACTCAAGCCATAAAAATCTTCCAAGATTCTTTGATAATATCACATGGCTGCCAAGTCCACCTAATTTAAATACATTATCGCCTGACACGAAAGTGAATCCAATCCTCGCTGGGATTTGATGTTATACAAGTGCCACCACCAGAACCATAGTCTTAGGTTCATCCAGACATAAGTTTGTTAATCATCAAAACTTAATTTTCTAACAAATTTTCATTTTTTGATGATGACATAAAATGAACACGAAACCTCCATTAATTTTTATTCACTTCCATGTTATTCCCTTTTGCGAACATACTTTCGCCTTTTGACATCATTGAAAAGATAAAATATCTCACTTATGGCCACTATGGATACACAACAGATAATCACGTGAAAGACATTCAGCAAAGTCAATCAAGGATGTTAGCGATCAGAAAGCAGAAATATTAATGCAACAGGAAATTATCAGGCAAAAATAAGAGATCAATGTTAAGGCAACATCACAAATCCACAAAACAAGTCATAGACTGTTCATACATGACCACAAAAATTTAACATAATGAAAACTTCCTAAGGAATAGGGTCTAGGGAAGTTAGGGGTTCTGATCAGACTGCGAAGGCTGGGCTGCGTGGGTAGGTGTGAGACGAAATGGTTGGAGATGTGTAACTAGAACAACTAGATTTTTGAAATTATGCTCACTTTCTCTTGTGAAATCCTCCTCCAACTTTTAATTTACAGTCTTTGTTCTGGTGATCTCTGCAGCTTGTACCTCCACCTGTTGTTGTAGGGCCAAACTTGTTACTTAAGCTATGAAATTTCAGCAGTATCAGAAGAACTACCTTCAGGAACAGGTTTCCCTTCATCCTCCTCTGTATACCCGCAGTTGTCTAGAATGCTTTCCCTAAACTCATCCAACATATTTGCAAATTTTCACTTTCTGACTGGAGCTCCAAAGTGAGCAATTACTTCAGACAAAAGAACCATACGGAATAGAGCGCTCACTTGTCTGCTGTGGACATGTATGCCATGCTAGCTATGCGAATTATCATAGCCCCCAGCAGATTTTGATATTCTTCCCTTTCCATTATATCCATATAGGTTATGTCAAGAGCATTGGTCTCATGTCTCCTCTCAGACCTCTCAGCAAAGGTTTGTGCACAAATTCAAATAATAGGTTGTGAAAAGGAGCCATCTCCCTCTTGAATACCGTCTTCTATTTTTGTCCTCTTTTCAGGAGAACTTCTTTGTAATGGACAGAGGAGTTGCACATGCTTCTCTGCTGGGCTAGATGCCCTTCACATATTCACAGTAACCAGTGAAAGTAACGCCAGAATATCACCGAGATTCTATCATCAAAGACAATATCAGTGTCTCCCACCTTGCTTGTGACCACACCTTCAATCACACTACAATATATGAAGAATTCCACGCCTTCCTCTTGATAGATCCTTCAATCTTGTTTCAAAAATTGCATATTACAACCTTGTTTATCTAGTTTCTCAACCAGCTTTGCCATTTTATTACAAGTGACAACAATGATATCTTTCCTCTCATCACCTTGGCCTTAGAGTATCTCAAGACTCTGGCCTTTTTCTCTCATTTCTCCCTAGAACTAGACTTCTCACCACCATCTTTTCGCATTTTTTTCCTTTCTGATTTTTCTTGTTCTTTTCTCTTCCTTCTTCTTCTTTTTCTTCTTCTTCTTCTTCTTCTTCTTCTTCTTCTTCTTCCTCTTCTTCTTCTTCTTCTTCTTTCTTCTTCTTCTTTCTTTCTTTCTTTCTTTCTTCTTCTTCTTCTTCTTCTTCTTCTTCTTCTTCTTCTTCTTCTTCTTCTTCTTCTTCTTCTTCTTCTTTATCAAGTACCCCAATAGAATCTCCAGCAACACCAGATTCACCTACTGTTCCTTTTCCTTTTCTCTTCCTCTCAAGTGCTTCAAAAGTTTTAGCCTAAGCCCACTTTATGCTCCCCTAGTGTATGGCCTTCTGGTAGGGGGAGGCATAGAGGTAGGTTTTGCATTCTCTTCAATTCTAACAGGTTTTCCAGTTCCTCTCACTAATCTTCTCCTTTTTGAGGTCTTTGGAGGAGAATCACCTGGTATGAAATCTCTCTTCCTTTCCTTTTCCCCCTATTTCTTCCTATAAACAAATGGCGCATCATCATCGTTATCATCTTCCCCATCTGCCGGTTTGAAACTATCATGGTCACCTTGACCCTCAGAGTTTTCTTCCCTGATTTCTACCACTATTGGTTCATTGACAAAAGTGGTAACAACTTCAGACATAGGGTCATTAGCTAGTAGCTGATCAGTCTCAGCATCTTCAACAATAGTTTTCTCCCTCGCCACTTCTTCATTGTTAGTCAAGGGAATAATTTTTTTTACTTATGATCATCAGTTGGTTCCCTATCTTTCTTTGCAGTTCTCATTGCGTATCAGAACCTAACTTATCCTCCTCTATCTCCTCTTTACCTTTCCCATATTTTGGTCTTTGTTCCCTCTCAATCGGTGCTTCTTCCACACCTTCTTCCCCCTGAGTATAAGTACCCAAAGTCTCATTCACATTATCATCCATAGTCATTGTATCCTCTCTTTCCTTTTCAGAAACCTCCTAATACCAACAATAGGTTATCAATATTTTCCCTTTTTTCACAAACACTTTGTTCAAGCACAACCCTAGATTTTTCTCTACTTGGTTTCCACAAAAGTATTTTCTAATTTATTAGCAGTAGGGTTTTTAGTTATTACCTCAAAGTTTGAGTTGGAGAATTGGGTTCCCCCTTGAGTATTTTTCTCTCTTGAACTCGCATCTAGTTCCTTTCCTAGTTGTATCCTCTTTCCTTGTCTCTCCCTTTTTTGTTGGGCTTCAGCCTGAAAACACTGCTTGTCCTCCTCTGATAGAGGCTTTATTTTGACAACTTTCATGACCCAAAATTTGCTAGTCGTGATGGCACCTAAACCAACCCGC
Organism: Nicotiana attenuata; assembly: GCF_001879085.1. Lineage (NCBI taxonomy): Eukaryota > Viridiplantae > Streptophyta > Magnoliopsida > Solanales > Solanaceae > Nicotiana > Nicotiana attenuata. Next base: position 1,090,830 of record NW_017670255.1, on the reverse strand, counting down.
TAGGTAAGCCAATTATTAACTGTCCAATTTTAATAATAGTAATAAGACAATCAAACAAAGGATTTATCTGAATCTTAAACCTTTCCCAAGGAATGGTAGCACAAATTATGAGCTTCTAAGAATAGAATTTACAAAGCTTATATGAAGTAAATACATCTTCTATTTGAAAAGTACATACATAGAGTTTTTATAAATCTAAGGCTACCATGAACAAGAGGCAGCTACAACAGGAACGCAGGTACATCTTCAAATCCGACAACCATCGAGCACATCAACAACAACAGCCAACATTTACATGCAATGTGCAGAAGTGTAGTATTAGTACAACCGACCCCATGTATTGAGTAAGTAACAAACCTAACCTTAGGTTGAAAGTAGTGACAAGCTGGAACATAGGTCGGGTCCAACAACAATAACCAATAGCAGTTCATAACAAAGTAGAGCATATGAATAGGACAGTAACTCAGAGATAAAAATGCTCAGCTTTTTCACAGTTTTCCAAAAATAGTTCCGCTTTTCAAGAATATCAGTGAAAACTCAAATCCTTTACCGAAATCGTCCGGAAATATGAGATAGTTTGAAAACTGTAAATTTTCCCAAAAATCCTTTCCACAATAAATTAGATGTTTCGCTTTCTTTCCAGATAGCAAGTGTGAAATACCTCTCTATGCCCAATATGTGTAAAAAAAATCATGAATGACGTGATACCGTACAACATGAGAAAAATTGCATCTCTATGCCTGTATGTCATGTGTGCATGCCAATGCCATGTATCTCAGAGATGAATCATGTACTCACACTCTCAGAGTACTCAATCTCATTGTCTCACACTTTCCATTCATCATGCTCAACCACTCGGTACAGTATATGGCCCATACGGCCCAGGGAAATCCATCCCGGAACATATACAACACTGGCTATAAGTCACCCAGTACCGAGAAAAAAGGGCAATCCAACCTTTTGGAGAAATCCATCTCCAGGTATCAAGTACTTCCGACAAATCCATGTCCAGGGAAATCCATCCCTCAATAATATCATCCACGCTCACTGGGGGTGTGTACAGACTCCGGAGAGGCTCCTATAGCCCAAGCGCTATCATAAGTCAGATATAGGCATAAATCAATATAACATGCTGCGGCATGCAACTCGATCCCATAACTGCCACTCACAATCAGGCTCTCAGCCTCACTCAGTCATCAATCTCTCCAGTCTCACTCACGGGCTCACAATGTCATGAAACTTGCCCGACAACAATGATATTATGTATCAATAAACAACAACTGAGACTGAGATATGATATGAATGCATGAATATGACTGAGTACAAAATATCAATGAAATCAGTAAGATGACAACAAGAAACGACCACTATGGGTCCTAACCATATCAACATGAAGCCTAAACATGATATCTAGCATGATTAACAACTCAATTACTTTATCACATGGTGAAACACAGATATCAACAAAATAGGGCCACTAAGCAGTGCCATGAAAATAAGGGAGTCTTAATCACAGGGTGCACGCACACACGCCCATCACCTAGCATGTGTGTCACCTCATCATCAATCACATAGCACGTAATTCGAGGTTTAATACCTTCAGCACTAAGTTTAGAAGAGTTACTTACCTCGAACAAGCCAATTCCAATACCGAGCAAGCCAAGCGATGCTCCAAAAATGCCATCCCGCGCGTTCTGACCTTTGAACGACTCAAAACTAACCAAAAATAACTCAAATACATCAAACAATGCTAAAGGAACCAATCCCGTTCGAAAAAGGTCGAATATTTGATCAAAAGCCCAAAATCGGCCAAAAAGTCCAACCCGGGCTCGCGCCTAAGAACCCGACAAAACTCATAAAATCTGATAACCTATTCAATTATGAGTCCAACCGTACTAGTTTCACTCAAATCCGACTCCGAATCGATGTTCAAAACTCAAAAATTCACTTTATGAAATTTTAGACAAAACGCCCAAATTTCACTTTGAAATCATCAATCAAATGCCAAAAAACGAAGATGGATTCATGAAATATAACCAAAATCGAGTATAGAACACTTACCCCAATCAATATGGCGAAAATAGTCTCCAATAATTGTCCAAATCAGAGCTCCCCAACTCAAAATATGACCAAATGAACAAACCTTCGATATTAAGTACTTTTGCCCAGCTATTCTGCCTCGTTTTACATGCCAAACGATCCCAGAACTTGCTTTTGATGCTTTCAGTCGATTCCTTGTGAAATTTTAATCAAGATAGGCTTTTGAATCACACCATTTGACCTTATAATGAAGGAGATATGTTGATTTCAATATTTGCAAATAGTGCAAATTTTTTAATACGAAGTCAGTGGCAATTTCGTAATTAATCTGAAAAATCTAGCAACCCAATTCTTAGTAAAATGACCATAAAATCCTCATACGATGTCCAAATTCAACGATTATTTTTGCTATGGATCCGTAATACGATACGGATCTAATGCTTCAACCAAAATAGAAATCGGAGCTCATTTGTTCAATGTGGTACCATTTATGCTTGAAGAAACAACGTCGAAACATAAGAAAAACGAGCACAACACAACCCAATTGTATCCAAAACTCATCCGAGCCCCTCGGGACCCCGTACGTATATACATACAAGTCCTATAACATAACGCGGATTTACTCGATGCCTCAAATCACGCATAACAACATCGAAACAATGAAATACACCTAAAATCAAACTTAATGAACATTTGAACTTTCGACTTCCAAAAACTCGCGCGAAACATACAAATCAACTCGGAATGAACTCAAATTTTGCACACAAGTCCTAATACATAATACAGAGCTACTCGTGTTCCCAAACTACCGAGTACAAATGCTCAAAACGACCGTTCGGATTGTTACAACAACCATTTTCTTCGTAATCACTGTTGAAGGATTTCCAAGAGACTCAGATTAGACAAAAGTGTTTCAGGTGGTTTGAGCTTGGGTTCTGCGTGCTCGTGGTTTAAGTTTGGTTTTGAGGATCTAGGCATGGCAATAATAACTTAATGGGAGTAGTATGGCTAAGGTTTAGGCAATAAATTAGGGAGGAAGTTGAAGGTGGATGGAATTGGATTTTTTTTCTTCTCTTTTTGAGGGAGTGAGAGAGAGAGATGATATAATTTGATTTGAAGGGATTTAATTTGACTACAAAGGTAGTAACACATGGATGGTTAGATTTTAGAGAACTTAGGTGGTGTTTGATTTAAGTGGGAACCAAAACTGATTGATGTGGCCCAAGTAAAGATAGTGTATGACGTCTGCTAAGTAGATAGTTCATGCATACCTATACTCAAGAGAACTTAATTGAACCAAGCTCTAGTATGTTCTTCTAAAATACAACTCAGTTGAGTGCCTTTGTAAAGACAACAATTTGGCCCCGATTATTACAAAGCTGTATAGAGATTAGGCCTTTTTCAAATTATCCCTCAAGAAGTGATGCCTGATATCTATGTACTTTGTTCTATTGTGTTGCACATGATTCTTTGCAATTTTAATAGCATTTGTGTTGTCATAGTAGATAGCTAGACACCCATATAAAATGCAATAATCCTCTAATTGTTTCTGGATCCACAGAACTGGAGCACAACAAGAGGCAACAGCTACATATTTAACTTCAAGCAGTGGGGGTAGAGCAACTGAGTTCTGTTTCTTAGTAGCCCAAGAAACTAAGCAATGACAAAGAAAATAATCCATTTCAGATGTACTTTTTCTGTCAACTAGATACGTAGCATAGTCTGCACCAGCAAAGCCAACAAGTTCAGAACTCCCACTTCTAGAGTACCACAACCTTAAGTCTTGACTGCTCTTTAGGTACCTGCGGATTTTTTTGACTGCTTTCATGTAAGATTCCTTAGAGATTGGAACCTTTCACACAATCCAATATTCTTGATAATATCTGACCTACTAGCAGTTAAGTATAAGAGAGAACCTATGATACCTCTATACCTCTTTTCATCTTCAGGCTTTCAGTGTTCATCCATGTCTAGTCTGGTAGCAGCGGCATGGGTGTGTCAATTGGTTTGCATTTTCCATCTCAAATCTCTTAGCAACTCTTTTATGTACTTTTGTTGATGAATAAAAGTTCCCAGAGGATTTTGCTTAGTCTTCCATCACAATAAGAACTTTAACTCACCCATCATGCTCATTTCAAATTCTTTACCTATCAGTCTTAAAAACTCATTGCACAAAATTTATTAGTGGAACCAAAGATAATGTCGTTAACTTATACTTGTACAATTAGAAGACTTTTACATTTCTTCCTGAGAAATAAGGTATTATTAATTTTACCTCTAGTGAAGCTATTTTCAAGGAGAAACCTAAATGGTCTCTCACACCATGTTTTGGGAGCTTGTTTCAGCCCATACAAAGCCTTGTCTAGCTTGTAGACATATTCTTCCATCCCTGACATTGATATCTAGGAGGTTAGGTCAATACACTTTTTCCTTGAGGTAACCATTCAAGAATGCACCCTTCGCATGCATCTGATACTATTTGAATTCCATGTGAGCTGCGAAGGCAACAAACATCCGAATGGACTCCATCCTTGCCACTGGAGCAAAAGTCTCATCAAAATCTATCCTTTATTCCTGCTTGTACCATTTCACTACAAGTCTGGCGTTGTTTCTTGTTACAGTTCCTTGTTTATCCAATTTGTTTTTGAACACCCATTTTGTTCCAATGACCTTTCTATCCTTAGATCTGGAGACTAAGTTCCATACATTGGTTCTTTCAAATTGATGCAATTCCTTTGCATAACCAATGTCCAATTTACATCCTACAAGGATTAATTAGGATTCTTTGGCTCAATGGTAGATAGAAAAGAATTGAATGCACGAGATTTCTAAGACATGATCTGGTTTGGATCCTTGAGTTTGGGTAAGAGATTTTGTTCTCTAGAGGATGAGAACTTCGATGTTTCCAGGGCTTCATTCAAATTCGCTAAATCTATTCATTTTGAGGACCATGAGGAGGAATAGGTTCTTCTGCTCCATTTTCTTCCTCTACATCAGGTGGAATTAAGGTTTCCCCTAAGGGTGATGCTTCATCTTCTCTAGTGGGTACTTTCTTTTCATAATGATCTTCACTTTCTAGAGAATCTCCTTGGTCTTAAAATCATAGTTCTCACTTCCTACAAGACCAAGATCTTGATCATCATCTTGCACATTTTTCTTACTAGAAGGATCAGATTCATCAAATAGAACATGCATATTTTTTTTCCAGGTACATAGTTCTTTTACTAAGAAATTTATATGCTTTGCGATATGGTGAATAACCCAGGAATACTTCTTCATTACTTCTTGCATCAAACTTTCCTAGAGCTTCCATGCCATTATTATGAACATAGCATTTGCAACCAAAAGCTCTCAGGTGTGATATGTTTGGTTTTCTTCATTTAAGTAATTCATAGGGAGTTTTCTCCAACAAGGGTCTGACCATGCATCTATTTAAGAGGTAACATACAGTGCTAATAGCTTCTACCCAACAGCTTTTGGGCATTCCACTAGAGATCAATATTGTTCTCCAATGTCCTTTAGTGCTCTATTCTTTATCTTCGCTACTCCATTTTGTTGAGGAGTTCTGGAGCATAGAAATTAGGATCAATGCTATGCATGCTAAAGAATTCAGCAAACCTAGCATTTCAAACTCTGAACCATGGTCAGATCTAATGCTGACAAGCTAAAGACCCAGATTGTTTGGGATTGATCCGATAAATATGTAAAAAACATCAAAGGTATCGTCTTTACTAGAAAGAAACACGGTATGAGTATATCTAGTGTAGTCATCAACTATAATTAGAATGTATCTTTTGCCACCTCTGCTCATGATCCTCACGGGACCACAAAGACCCATATGGAACAACTCTAGAGGTACTAACAACCTTATTAGATTTAAAGGAGGACCTGACATGGTTGCCTCTAATGCATGCATCATACACTTTATCATTTTTAAAGATGATTTGTGGCAATCCCACAACTAGGTCTTTTGAAGCTAGTTTATTAAGCTGTGCCAGACCCGCATGACCTAGTCATCTATGCCACAGTAGAGGATCATCATCAAGCACAATAAAAAATGTAACCTCATTGTTAGGTAAAGACATAATGGATGCAATGTATATATTATTATGTTTCTTTCCCTTAAGTATTATCTCTCCAGATCTCACATTTGTGATAAGACACTTAGTAGAGTCAAAAATAAGACCTTGTTGGCCCTGTCATATACAATATATAGTTTAGATAGCTTGGGAGAATGACTTACTAATCTTACCTATCCCTATGATTTCGCCTTTCTTACTATTACCAGAAGTTGCACTCCCTCCTTGAAAGGCTATTAGTGAGAGGAAGTTTTTCATCCTACCTGTCATGTACTTGAGCAACCAATATCAATATGCCAGCCTGTGCAACTTCTTCTCACGTTAGTTTACAAGACAAACCAAAGTTTAGATTTAGGAATCCAGACTAGCTTGGGTCCCTCTTATGATTTAAAGGATGAATTAAATATTTTTTAGTCTAGTTCGGTAAGTTAGAGTTCATCACAGTAGAAGTATTTCTTTCTTTCTAATTTTGAACTGGAACCCTTTTATTTTGCGTGTTGAATAGTGTCGCAAGTTCCTTGTTGTGACCAATATTATCACAATGTGTGCATAGCTTACTAGATATAGATGCTACATACTTAAGATTAATCTTAGGGAGTGATATATAGTATCCTAAGCCAATTTAAGTTTTGCTCTGGTTTTGGTTTTGCCATTTTAAAGCCTCTTAGGATCTGCTTCATTTGGAGGTTCTAGTCAATTCATATTTAACCTTGTTCAGGTTCTATTGAATAAGATGATTATGTTCAACTTGGCTGCACAAGTTTTCCTTGGTCAATTTTAATTCCTTTCAAGGGACTCTTATACATCGTAATTGCGCGTTTTCCTTTACATGATGCTTCCTTCAATTTCTCATTTTTAAATTTGAGTATTTCAATTTCAGATTTTAAAAGAAGAATATGTTTCTCAAAAACCTTGCTTTTCTTTTTGCGTTCAGACGTGCTTAACTCAAGATTATGGATTTAAACTTAACAATTGGAAAATTATTGAATAATTATTCTTTATTAGCACTTATTTTATTAATCTAATTAATTAATGAATGTACCATGTAATAAGTGTGGATTTTAACCATTTATTAGTACCTTCTTGCTTTAGTTTTAGTCCGAAAGTATTGATTTTTGTTTCAAAAACTAATGAAATCGTGCGAACTGCAGGCATGCTGGAGGATTGGAGCTTAACGAAGAAATCTAACAATAAAAGGAGTATTCTAGCTCAAAAAGGGCACGAAGAAGAACTGTAGGCAGAAGTGCGGTCCGCAGAAGATTATGTGGTCCGCAGAAATAAATATACGGCGGCAGAAGAAGCCCTGAAGCCTCAGAGGAGTTTAAAGAAGTGCGGTCCCGCACATCAAATTGCGCGGTTGCAAAAGCTGGTCGCATTGACAGGATTTGAAAAGTTCATAGAAGGTGAAAACAGACCAAGGGTGAAACCTCATTAACGTGCGGTCCGCAATTAAAATATCCGGCTGCAAAAGTTGAAGTACAGCCGTAGATGGAATTATGCAGTTGCAGAATTCCTTCCAACTCAAGAGAAGAAGAAAAGTGTGGTACGCACATAGAATTGTGCCGTCGCAGAACCTCCCGAAGGGCATTTTTGTCAGTAAATTTATGGATACTCTAAATAGACAAAAAATACTTTTTTAGAAAAAGTTTTGTATTCCTAGCAACTGTAGCAGTTATATTTTATACTTTTGGAAAATTTGTGACCAAAATTGGAGAAGATTCATTAGTTTTATCAATTAATTGTAGTTTATGGCTTTAATTATTTCTTCTACTTTATTTTCTTTGCTTTCTAGCATGAGTAGCTAGATTTTAGCTAGGATTGTGACCCAACCCTAGTGTGTAAACCTTATGGGTTATTAATTCTTATGCTTGTTTATGATTGGGTGTTTGTTATTTATCCTTGTTTATGCATAATTTCTAGAATTAATGGTTGCAAATATTGATTCATGCCTATTTGACTTAGTTATTGCTTGAGAAAGAGGAACCTAGTCTAAGAAAACTTGGCCAATAAGAAATTGAGCTAGTTGAGGTTTGAACTAGAGATAGGAAAAATCCGACTTGGATTCATATCAATTGTTTGTATTACTACCCAATTGGACTTGAGAAAGCCTATTGGGCATAAACACTCTATAACCGAGAGGTATTGAGTGGATACTTGAGAATTGCTAGCATTAACTCAATATATATACCCATTAGGTTTGTACCTAGGTGAAGGTTACATCCCTAGGCTTTTCCCTATTTGTTTAAAAACACCAAAAAAAATTTACTCTCTCTAGTTGTTTTTAATTAGTTTAATCTTGTAATGTTAATTTGGCAAACAATCACTCCCTGTTTGGAAGTATAATTTAGTTATTTCACGTTCTCTCTTCAAGTATCTATCTCAACGCCCTTTATAAACTCCCTGAGGAAATCGACCCTGGCTCTAGCTGGGCATTATAATTGCAATAACCATTTCCACTCATTATTGAGTGCGGATTGGACGTGGATCATTTTTTGGTGCCACTGATGGGGAGTTTTTATGGTTTTAGTTATACATTTGAGTGTGTTCTTGAAATATCTTCTTTTCCTTCCATGTTACTAATTTGTTGAGTAATCGTAGGTACAAAATGGCGAACAATGATCTCGGAAAGTTGCCATTGGGCAAGGTGGACGGCGAGGAGGAACAAGTATATGACGTGCCTCAAGTGCCACAACCAAATCATCAAGCTATGGTCAATAAGACAACGCACCCTCACCTCCCCCACCTCCACCACCACAACCACAAGTGGTGCAACAACAAATATTGCCCAACGGAGGTTATGCAAGTTAAATAGTCCCTCCTCACACTATGGGCGGGAAACTTTCAAATTATCAATGTGTTGCTCACCTTGATTGAGCACCGAGGCTTTTTCACCGGGGCGCCAAACCAAAATACTTATAAACATTTGAAGGTTTTGTGAATACGTATTGGGGGAGCAAACAAACAAATATTTCGCATGATGCTTTGAGGCTAAGGATTTTTCCCTTCTCTCTACAGGGTACAGCTTTAGATTGGTTTGAACGCTTGCCTAATCATTCGATACATACTTGGGATGAATTGGCGGCAAAGTTTATTGCCATGTTTTTCTCTCCGGGGGCATATGGCAACTCTTAGGGATGAAATGTTGGCTTTCAAGCAAGAGCCCAATGAACCGTTGCATGAAACTTGGGAACGGTATCGAACAATGGTAAAGGAATGCCCAAATAATGATATGACCGGCAACATGATCCAATAAACTTTCTATCGTGGTATTAAAACTACAAACCAATGTGCGGTCAATTAATTGGCTGGAGGCAATGTTATGACAACACCTTATGCGGAGGCATGCGATATTCTTGATGAGATGGTAGAAATATCTTCGGCTTTGCAATCCCAAGCTAATGTTCCACAAGGTGATCCCAACATTATTTATCTCCATAAAGAGTTACGTGACCATGGGCAAGCCATTGCCGAATTGAATACAACTATGACCCAACTCGCCAAGGCCTAACTTAATCAAGTTCAAGCTCATAAGCAAGTCCATGCTATCCGTGAGGTATTCTGATTATGGCATGTGAGTTGTCCGTGCGATTGTTATTATTTGGCACGTGAGTTATCTGTGCAGCATGTGAGTTGTCCGTGCAGCATGTGGATCAGGATGCATCCCCCTAGAGTCACCCTCTCATGTTTCTCTCTTGATGGTGTACACGCTGGTTCTGAGAAATCGACAACTCTTTGGTTGTCTTAGTTATGGAAAGGTGATTGGTCAGACTTTGCATCTCTTCTCTATTTGCAAACTCCTTGGATGCATACATGATTTTACTGCATATCTTCTCTATATGATAGCTCCGAAATGTATACATGCCTTTATTTATATCTTCTCTATATTCTATCTTACTTGATGAGATGAGATACAATACATATCTTCTCTATATGTGAATCCGTGTGACTTGACTTGTTTAATCATGAATATCTTCTATATCTGCAATTATTGAAGGATTAATTAAGTAATTGCATATCTTCTCTACATGCACTTGTGGAAGGATTAATTGGCATTTCATGCATATCTTCTCTATTTGCAAATATTGAAGGATATTCTGGTATTTCATGCATATCCTCTCTATATGAAACTATGGAAGGATTATTTGGTACTTTATGCATATTTTCTCTATATGTAAACTTTGATGATTTAATGATATTGGATGCATATCTTCTCTATATGCTAAGTTGTTGAACTGGAGTAGTATCTAAGCATATCTTCTCTATATGTAATTGTTGAAGTGTTAATTGATATATGAAGCATATCTTCTTTATATGTTGGACTGTTGAGAGACTTGCACACTTCTTCTCTATATGTACTGTCGATGGTAGCTGTGTTTTCTATTTAGACTTTGTTACTATTGCTGGTACACGAATATGTTATTGAGCTGTGCGAGTTATATGTATATAGTGAGTATCCTTAACCTGAGACCTTGTCACTACTTCACCGAGGTTAGTCAGGATACTTACTAAGTACATGAGGCCGGTTGTACTCATACAACACTTTTGTACCTTACGTGCAGATCTTGGAGCTGAGCTACTTTGGATGAAGGAGTCTATCATTGAAGATATGCCTGCTTTCCGGATATCGTTACCATTTGTCCTTGGTAGCTTTGGATTTGTACTCTGTTCATGTATATTCCAAACATATATTGTATGTAGTTTCATACCATCTTTGTAAATCTAAATCTTAGTGGCTCATGACTTGTTCTACGAATCCTTAGGATATTGTATGGAAATTCAACTATTTTATTTATTGATTATTTATGATCTTCATTAGAATTGTGTTAACTGTTGTTTGTCTTACCTAGCGGATTGGGTTAGATGCCATCATGACTAGGTGGAAACGTTTTCCCCAGAACCAAGTTTAAATGTGAAAAATTAAGAAGACAAGAATATTGCATTGAAAATCTCCTTGCTCAAGGGAGTAAAAACTATGACCCAACTCTAGAATTTTTCCACACAAACTTCACTAGTAACAACGAGCAGTTTCAGGTTACAAAACTCTTTTATAACCTAAGAGACTAAATCTAGTCACTCAAATAGCCTACAATCCAGATGATTGTAGCTACACACTCTAAATTAATATTTAGTCTAGAACTAAATGATTCTCACTTAATAGTTCTAACAAAAACAATCCTAGAACAGAATGTGTAAGATTACAACTCAATCACCTTTTACAAGATCAAGACAAACTAAGCTGGACTTGAACCAATAGCTGGAACTTGATTCTTCAATTTGTCTTGCTCTTATTGTTGCAAAATTACTGCTCATGTAAAGGATCACTCAATTTTGTGTGTAGGTGCGTAGCCGTTGTAAAAACAGAAACATGAATAGAAATAAAATAGTAAACTCAAATAACTGGACTCGTAGGTCAACCACTAGAGGGCCCCAGAATAACATAATCTCAAATCTCATATTGCAATACCGAGGACAATCTCTACAGCCTCAAACAATTACAACACACCAAATCCGTTGCAGCGCGCAACCCGATCTCACCATATCATTATCTCTTCATATCATATTCTGCCCTTATCTCTTCATATCATATCATTTCAATACCTTTGCGGCGTGCTATCCGATCCCACCATATAAATTCATTTCAAAATCGTTCCAGCGCGCAACTCGATCCCACAATATCTATTTATCAACATAAACAACTCAACACCGATATTTTCGTAGGAGGAATACAAAGAGAAATGAAGCATGCGGAACAATAAGAAAATACAAAAACAAACAAAGAATAACCAATACTTCGAAATCCCAAACCTTGGGAAAACAATAATACCAAAATATCAAGATGACTCACATAAAAGGACGAACATAAATAAGTGCTTCAAGTAATATAAGAACAGTAAAAGCAAGTAGAACACATGTCAACGAGATACAATTTATACAATTAGAAGCATATAGCAGGTAAGAAAATATTGAGTGAGAAATGTACAAATCGAAACAAGTAACAATTAAACGACAATAACAAGTAAAACATGGATAACAAGTAAGAACATGTAGCAACTAAAGCATGTAATAAGAGATAACATAGAATAAAAAAAGACATGGAAGTAAATAGCCCAACCCGCATGCTAAATTCCTCGACGACGTATATACACTCGTACCTCGCATATACGTTGTTTTCCCACATAATTCACATGAACAATATTTCGACGAGTCCTAATTCCCTCGAGTCAGGTTAGACACAATATTTACCTCTTTCCGCAATCAAATCAACACTCAACCACGAACTTTCCTTTAGAATTGCCTCCAAACCAGTCAAATCTAGCCAAATATAGTTCAAACAATTCAAAATAACCTTTAGAAACTATCCAAGAGTGAAAAAGATTCAATCTTTAATGAAATTGGAAAAAGTCAACAAAAGTCAACCCCCAGCTTGCCCGGTCAAAACCCGACTCCAAGGGTAGATCTCGATTACCCATAACCCCACGAGTCCATATATGTGTTTTGTTTCAAAATCCCTGTCCAATGCGACTCTTGAATCCTGAATTTTCATTTTTCAAAACATAGACAAAAATCCCCAAAATTTCTCTTAGATTTTCATGAATTTGATGCTAAATCTCATGTGTAATCATGTAATATAATTAAAAATAGATAAATATCATTTACCCAATCATTGTAGGTGAAAATCCGCTCTCTAAATCGCCTCCTACCGAGTCTAGGGTTCTAAAATGAGAGAATGAGACTCAAATCCCGATTTCTAGACCTTATGTTCAGGCGCAGATATCGCAATTGCAACACTGGGTTCGCAATTACGAAGAAAGACTCACAATTGCGGCACCTGTCAACCTAAAGGGTAGTTGCAAATACGACATTGACTTCGCAATTGTGAAGTCTGCTCCCATCATAAATGCGACCAAGTGGTCGCGAATGCAAACCTACCGGCCTCAGCCCTGTTTTGCAATTGCGAGTGATGCATTGCAATTACGATACCTGCCCCCTACTGTTTTCGAAATTGTGAGGCTGATGCTCACAATTGCGATAACTGGAGAACCTGCACACCAACAATCCAAAAATGAGCTCAATACAATCCGAAACACGTCCGGAACTCACCCGAGCCCTCGGTCTCCAAATCGAACATCCACAAAAGTCTAAAAACATCATCCGAATTTGCTCGTGCGATCAAAATACACAAATAACCTCTAGAACTACGGATCGGGCATCAAAACTCATGAAATTCAAAATAAAACACCAAGAACCTCTAGAATCACAACCAAGCGACCGAATCCTATCAAACCAACTCCGAATTGCACCAAATTTGGCAAACAAGTTTCAAATAGCAAAACAGACCTATTCCAAGTCCCAAAACCAAAATTCGAACCCGATAACCATAAAGTCAACCTACGGTCAAACCTAGGAATTTCCAAAGATTCAAATTGCTAACTTTCGGCAACACAAGTCGAATTAACCTATGGACCTCCGAATTCAATTCTGGGCATGCGACCAAATCCAAAATCACAATACGAACCTGCTTGAATCGTCAAAATACCGATATGGAGTCGTTTACCCAAAATGTTGACCGTGGTCAACTCTAGCCTCATTTTAGTCAAAATTCTCATTTTATTAAAAGTTTCACAGAAAAACTTCGAAAAGTGACACAGATCATGCACACAAACCAAGAAACTTAAAATGAAGCTATGGTGGAGCTCGGATCATAAAAATTAAGGGTAGAACTCAAAATGACCTATCGTGTAATCACGTTCTCCACCTTTAAAAGAAATGTACATCCTCGAATGGACATAGAAAAGTACTTGGGCTGGTAAAAAGGTGGGGGTATCTGCTCCGCATATCGAACTCAGTCTCCCACGTAGCTTCCTCGATCAGCTAACCTCTCCATTGCACTTTCACAGAAGGAAAACTCTTAGATCTTAACTTTCGAACCTGGCGGGGTAGAATAGCCACCGGCTCCTCCTCATAGGCCAAATTTTCACAAGTTGAACTGTGCTGAAGTCTAAAACATTAGAGCGGTCCTCATGTTACTTCTGAAGCATGGAAACATGTAATATAGATGTACTCCTGATAGGCTAGGAGGAAATACAAGCCTGTAGGTAACCTCCCCAACTCTCTCTAAGATGTCAAATGATCCAATAAACCTCTGGCTCAACTTGTTCTTCTTCCCAAACCACATCACGCCCTTCATAGGTGGCACTCCGAGAAGAACCTTCTCACCCACCATCTAAGCTAAATCCCGAACCTTCTGCTACACATAACTCTTCTGTCTAGACTAAGCTGAATGAAGTCGTTCCTGAATCACCTTAACCTTTTCCATAGCATCACAGACTAAATCATTGCGCAACAACCTAGCCTCTTCGGTCTCAAACCAACAATTCGGCGAACAACATCGCCTCCCATATAAGGCATCATACGGTGCCGTCTGAATACTCGATTGGTAACGGTTGTTGTAGGAAACTCTACAAGAGGTAAGAACTGGTCCCATAAACCTCTGAAATCCATAACACAAGCACGTAACATGTCCTCCAAAATCTGAATAGTGCACTTAGATTGTCTGTTCGGCTAAGGATGAAATGCTGTGCTCAGCTCAACCCGTGTGCCAAACTCACGCTGCACGGGTCTCCAAAAATGCTATGTGAACTGCGTGCCTCGATCAGAAATGATGAAAATGGGCACGCCGTGCAGGTGGATAATCTCCTAAATGTAAACCAAAGCCATTCACTCTGAATAGTAGGAAGTCCCCAAAGGAATAAAGTGCATAGACTTAGTCAACCGGTTCACAATAAGCCAGACCGCGTCATATCTTTTTAAGGTCCGTGGTAAGCCTACCACATAATCTGCAGTGATACGCTCCAATTTCCACTTCGGAATCTTAAATCTCCGAGTCAATCCACCCGATTTCTGATGTTCATACTTCACCTATTGACAATTCAAACACTGAGATACGAGCAACAATGTCTTTCTTCATTCTACGCCACTAATGGTGCCGTTTCAAGTCACGATACATCTTTGTGAAACTTGGGTGAATGAAATAGCGCGAATTATGAGCCTCCTTAATGATCAATTCTCTCAACCCATCAATATTTGGAACACAAATCCGGCCTTGAAGCCGCATAACACCATCATCACAAATTACTACCTCCTTAGCACCACCCCGCTGCACCGTATCCTTCAACACTGACAAGTGAGGATCATCAAACTGGCGAGCCTTGATACGCTGCAACAACGATGATTGTGCTATGATACAAGCAAGAATAAGGTTGGGCTTCAAAGCATACATTCTCACAAACCAGTTGGCTAAAGCTTGAACACCCATAGCTAAAGGCCTCTCTGCTACTAGTAAATATGCCGAACTACCCATGCTCTCCGCCTTCCTACTCAATGCATTGGCCACTATATTGGACTTCCCCAGATGATATAATATGGTGATATCATAGTCTTTCAACAACTCTAGCCATCTCCGCTGCTGCAAATTAAGGTCTTTTTGCTTGAACAAATTCTGGGGACTCTGATGGTCGGGATAGACCTCATAATGAACTTCGTACAGATAGTGCCTCCAAATCTTCAGCGCATGAACAATGGCTGCCAATTCTATGTCATGAATAGACTAATTCATCTCATGAACCTTCAACTGCCGAAACACGTAAGAAATCACCCTACCATCCTGTATCAATACCGCGCCAAGTCCGATACACGAAGCGTGTTCCACGTCCAATCCGCACTCAATAGTGAGTGGAAACGGTCATTGGAAGAATAGTACCCAACAAGAGTCGGGGTCGATTTCCACAGGAGTTACTAGGGGCGTTAAAAGTATACACTTGATGAAAGTGAAAGGAATATCTAAATTGCATTTCCAAAAAAAGTTTTGGTTTCTAATTCTGACTTTACTCTAGCAATTATCAACTAAGAAAAGAAATTATAAGTGAATGATTGTTTGTGGTGTTTTTCCAAATAGTTAAAAAGCCTAGGAATGTGACCATAACCTAGGTGTTCGCCTAATGGGTTAAATACGTTAATACGTTTTTTTGTTGATTGGGGTGTATTATAGCTCTTAACACTACATTACCCACTCAATACCTCTCGGTCAAAGAGTGATTTTGCCCAGTTTGGCTTTCTTGAGTCGAAATGTGTATCAAACAAAATAGTTTCTATGAACTCAAGTTGGGTTCTCACTATCTCTAGTTTGAAACCTTTAATTAGGCTAATCAAACCCTAAATTAGCCCAATTCCTTGTTAGCCATGTTATCCTAGACTAGATCCTTCTTTCTCAAGTAGAGACTAAGTCAAAAAGGCATGAATCAATGTTTGCAACCATTAATTATAAAACTGAAGCATCAACTAAGCTAAATAATCAACACCCAATCATAAACAATCATTATATTAAGTACCTATAAGGTTTACACAGTAGGGTTGGCTCAGAACTCTGGTAAGAATCTAGCTACTCATAGTGGGAATTGAAGAAAATAAAGAAGAAATGCTAATTAAACTCATAATCTAAGGTTAAAATGATAAAATATAATGTTTAAGTACTAAAATAGTCACAAACTTCCTATAATGGCAAAATGTAACGGCTACAACGGCTCAAACTTCAAAACTTGACCTGAAAATTTGAAACTCGTCTATTTATAGCGGCCCAATATTTGTTGAAAAAACACCCCTCGGGAGGTTCTGTGGCCATACAATTCCATGTGCAGTCCGCAGATTTCTTCAGTTGTCAAGATCTTGGATTCTGCAGCCGCACAATTCTGGTTTGCGGTTGCGAAGCATCTTCTGCGGCTTGTGCGGTCCGCACTTCAACAAGGCTTCAGGTATTAGTCTTTTGCACACTCTCTGATCTTTGAATCATTTGTTAGTGCATACCTTGTTCTGCGGCCACACGACTCATGTGCGGTCCGCACATTGGCCAAATTCCTGCTGGGCTCTTTCACTTGATCTGCGGCCGCAGAAATTCTTCTGCGACTGCACTTCTTTAGTTCTGCACCCTTTCTTGCCTTGTGATTTGGAACACTCCGTTTTGAGTCGGACTTCATAATGGGAGACCAAACTTCCAACACTCCTACCATTTGCACACTTTCAATAGTTTCGGGAACATAAATTACTACTTTCGGACTAAAACAAAAGTATAAAGGTGCTAATAAGTAGTCAAAATCCCCACTTATCAACTTCCCCAAACTTAAGTCTTTGCTTGTACTCAAGCAAATAAATTAGTTCCCACCTCTTAGAGTTAAGGGTCATTTCAGCGAGTCAAAGGTGAGCTACTAACACATCAGTTGGGACGAACAATTACCCACATTACTCATGCATTATCAACAAGGTGAGAAGTCAAATATTCATGCACATATAGTTCTAATGTGACATTTGAGCTTCAAGAATTGACTTTATTCATCAAGGTCTCTTGTTCTATCATGTAGGTCATGGTGGACTCCAAACTCTTCCTCCTCTACTTTCCATTTGCCAAGCTCACTTAGCGCTCAGTCTTAAGATTCATGAAAGGTTCACTCGTCTCTCACAAGAGAATGTCACAAGTACGACTTTAAGTACCATAGGCTTTCCCCTCATGTAGATCGCCACTAATGTAAACCTACTCGGTTTGAAATCAAGTAGGACTTCTATCGGGTTGTAATAAAGGCTTTTGGATTAGGTTAGAATACCATATGGTTATGTGGTTACACCTTTCCTTAAGCACTCCACACTTTCATTTCTCGGCTCACAATTGCCAATTCTTAGAGGGATTTCCTTTTGATTGGGGACTAGAGAGAGTTAACATCAGTCTTTCTTATTCAATTCATTCTTTTTCTCCCTTTTTGATTGCTCATGCTAGGGATCATTACCTCTTTTTGAATCCATCAACCCTTCCACTTATTAACGTTTTGCATTTTTCTTTTTGTTCTTTTCTTTTATTTCCCTCTCTTTTCATAGAGATCATTTCTTTTCTCTTTTTGCGGCTTGCTACCTTTTTCAAATTCCTCATATTCCCCCAAACATATGTTTTAAGCCATTTGTTTCACAAGAGTATTAAGGAAATTGCGGGTACCAAAAGAGGGTCATGACATAAACAGGTAAAGGCTTATAACATGGTTATCAAATAAGAAAGGCTAGAGGCTCAACGAGGTTGACTAGAGATAACGATATTGGCTGGCAATAGAAAGCTCAAGCGGGCCAAGGAAAGCCTACAATCACTTCTCAAACCAAGCAAAACTTAGGATTTTGCATTGAAACACATTAGGGGCAAGTTCTAGACCCTTCGTACGGATACTTGGACTAGCAATAATTCATCTCACCCCTCACACAACTAGATTGTAAAAGAGGACAGAGTCGAGAACCTACAACGACCACATTCAAGTTTAAAGATCACTATGGTCTAATTAAACCACTTGATGATTACTAAAGTCAACTCAAGAGTCACAAAGTCACTAACTAGAGCTATTTCTTTCAAAAACCTTCTCTCTAATCATAAGCACGTAGTTAAGTGTGTTGGTACCAACTGAAGCATGGTTGACTCTTCGAGCTTGACTTGATTAGGTATTTTTATTCATTACTACTATTATTATTACATAAACACAAAAAAAGACTCATTGCCTTAAGAAGGTTGTCATGCCATCCATCATTGGGACGGGTCACCCGGTTCACACAACAACTACCTTTGAAAAGAACCGTGGCATTAAAAAATCCAAAGGCTTATTATCTACTAAAGCATAAAAAGAAGCTACTTAATAAAACAAGAACTAATATGGAAAAAAATAGATAAAAAGAAAAATCTAATAAGCAAAAACTACTAAAAAAGATAAATATACATAAGAGAAGAGAGAGAAGCTAGATAAATACAAATAAGAAGAGAAAGAATATCATCAAATTATTATAGACCAAATGTATCAAAGTGTACCAATGTGTCAAATAAACTCCAGCCCCCAAATAAAAGTAAGCATTGTCCCTAATGCTTAGAAAAATAAGAGAGAAAGAGGAGAGGGTGAAGAAATCTAAGGATCCTTGGACATTTTAGTGTCCCCAGCAGTGTCATCTCCCTCAAGATCAGCCAATTGAATCTCATCATCATCAAATCTAGGTGTGGCTGGGTTGGCGAACATCTCACGCACTGCCTCAACAATGTCAGCAACAAGGTCTGCCTCGTCAGACTGGCCAGTTGGAGCTACCGGTGCAGATAGTGCTAAAGGATCTGGGGCGGACTGGTGCGGGTCAAGAAGCATGTCAAAGGGAAGGTTGCCAGCTGTAGCAAGTCTAGTAACCTCCCTCCGAAGTTTGTTTAGTGATTTTTTGTTGACCTGGGACTTCCTCATCTTCTTTACTTCCTTTCTCAGCTCCTCAATCACAGACCCGTGCTATACCAAGGTATCCATGATCGTCTTCTGGTTCTCTAAAATCTTCTTTAGTGTCTCATCAATGTCAGAAGGAGCCTGTGGTGCCTGAAAAGTGGAATGTGCTGCAACAGTACTAGACAAGTCAGACAGCTTAGAAGTAGTTGTCTGCATCTAGTTGTTGTGACTCGCTAATATCTGGGAGACTCGCAGAGCAGATAGGGGAACTGTGGTCACGGCACTGGCTTTAGAGCAACTCGAGAGGCTGTGGTAGGAGCTGAAGATGATGGTGGAGGCATGGCAGTGGCACTGGTAGAAGGCTTAATAGAGGTGGATGGAAGATTAGCTACTTCAGAAGCTACCACAGTTGTCTCATCAGACTGGCCTGTGGTGGTAGAAAGCTGAACTATCTTCTTTGGGTTGCTCGCATCCATCAGTGAATACCAATCTAAGGGCTTCTTTGCCTTTACCTTGGTATCAAAATCCCTCGGCTCTACCTTTGCATTGGTGAGGTAATCTGTGATAGTGTTGGGATAGAGGTAGGCCGAGATGTCCTGAGTGCAATCACTGAAATGTTGGCCGACATCACGACACCCACATTGATTGGATAACCGGCCATGATGGAAGCCACAAGCATTGCCCGAGGGGTAGGAAGGTGAGTCTCATTCTGGCATGGATCTAGCCTGCTACAAACAAAGGTCTGCCACCCTTTAGCCTCAAAGCTCAAAGTACTCCACCCAATGGGAACCCAATGGAAATCCACGGTGGTGATGGCCCTAGTGGTGCTAGAATCTCAACCAACCAAGGTCGGACTTCATCCTTCAGCGCACTTTTCTCCTGATATTCTTTCGGCTCAACATCCTCGAAGCCCAAATATGCATTTAGCGTATGTTGATCAAACCTCACCTTGAGGTTATATGAGCCACATTGGCATAGAATTCCTATGTGAGGTATTCTTTGGCATCCTCTACCCTTTTGGTGAACCATATCCACCCTTTTCGTGCCCTGAACTGTCTCAATATAGCTGGGTTATATTTATCCAAGTCCTTAAACAGAAGCTATCGCTCAAGAGTTAGTGACCATACAGACCACCACATACGGAAACTGGTGAAGGCAGCCAGACTGACAAAGTGATCCTCCCAAACCTCTTTCTTCTTTGATATTTCAAGGCCTATAGTTGTAGCATCTCCCTTTCTGCAATCACTGGGGTTGTCATTTGTCATGTGCCTTAGGAACTAGTGCAGCTGATGGCTCAGAAGCCTGACTAGCACTCTCCGACCCCTCGAAGGTGCTGTGAGATGAAGTGGGATCGCCCCTGAGTTGGTATCTCCCCTACGACCTTGACTGTATGGTCGGCTGTTCTTCCTGAACAGAGGTTGAGTTACCCTCTAACACTTCCCTTGGTAGGACATACGAGCTAGACTCGAAGATGTCTGCATCTCTCCCTCTGCCGGCTATTGGTTTCTTTCTTATTGTCTTGGGCTGGCCAAGGGGCAAGGCACTTTTGCCTCGACCCCGAGAAGATTCACCTCTCCCTTTTGAAGTGTCGCCTCATCCTCTTGATCGAACCATTATCTGTATCAAGTAGAGAAGATTGTTAGTTGCAATTCATTGTTCAAACACATACAAGAGACATGCAGGTAAGGGAGAAATCATAGGACACAGTGGGGTTGTACAATTGAGTCATGGCTGCAAGATAGAGGATCTGCAGTCCGCACAATTTGACCTACGTCCACAGATGGGAAGTGCGGTCCGCACATTTGTGATTGCGGCCGCACTTTTGAGTCCCCAAAAATGTGAAATCTTTGATAGCAGAGAAATGGTCATTCTGCGGCCGCAAGAGCGTGGTCCGTATAATTTGACTTGCGACTGCACCTTGGAGTCTCAAAAGTGAAGACTCTCTGATGTCAGAGAAAAGCCTAATATGTGGGTGCAAGAGAAAATATGCGATCCGTACAATTTGACCTGCGGCCGCAGATTCCTTTCTCACATAAGTTGCAAAAATCCATATCTGCGGACTGCTCAATTCAAGTGCGGCCGCACAATTCAAGAAATTATGAACTGACAACTTTTGTATTCTAAGATTTTTAAATTTCTCGCACAAATAGGCATGGCAACATTGTAAAGCATGAAATTTCACTAACCCAGTCCCCTTAGAGCATGTATCAAGTTAACCTGTTCAGATCTACCCCACATGGACACACAATTGAACTCTAATAATAGATGGCCTAAAAATAACTAAAAGAAATCTAAAAATTAGACTAACTTTAATATTAATATGAAATTGAAGCATACTAGATCGAATGAATGCACTGAGTGCTTAATCTAGGTGATTGTGTGTGTGGACAGTTAAAATCTCCAAGAAAACTTAGCAGGGCAACAGTGTTTGTTAAAAGTGGGAAAAGAGTAAAATGAGCCCTACTGTTATATTTATACCATTCAAAATGAGAAAGAATGATAGATAAGTGCGGCCACACACTTTAATGTGCGGTCCGCACTCTTTAACTTAGGAGATCATTCTTGGAAACCAATATGCGGTCCGCACATTTTTGGGTGCGGTCGTAGATTTTGTCCGATCGTAGATCGACCTCTGCACTGACAAGCTTAAACTTCAGAGAGTTGGTGTTTTTGACATTTCAATTCCGCGGTCTGCAAGATAAATGTGCGGCTGCAATGCTCATCTGCTATGGCACCTAAAAATGTGTGGTCCGCACAAATAACGTGCGGTCCGCACTCTCTTGAACACTTAGCCATATTTGTGTCCACAATTCTTATAAGTCACACTCATCCCTGTTGCACACTTCAAATCAAGTTGGAACAAAAATAATACCTAACTACAAAAAGAAAAAGGAAAAGAAACATGGTTTGCCTCCCAAGAAGCGCCTGATTTAACGTCGCGGCACGACGCATAATACCCCTGAAGTGAAATGAATGACCGCCACAACGTGGCTATATCCAACCTTTCTCAAGTAGTGCTTCACCCGATGACCATTCACTCGGAATATTTCATTGTTTTTGTTCTTCAAGTCTAATGCACAAAACGATGTCACACCCACAGTTTCAAAAGGACCACTCTATTTGGATTTTAGCTTCCCGAGAAACATCCTTAACCTTGAGTTAAACAACAATACAAGATCGCACACCTTAAACTCCTTGTTCCGAATGTATTTGTCATGAATTAATTTCTTCTTTTCTTTGTACAAGGACGAACTCGGATAAGCATGGTACCGGAACTCATCCAATTCATTCAAATGTGCAACCCTCAAGTTAGCGGCTACATCCCAATCAAGATCAATTTCCTTAGAGCCCACATGGCCTTGTGCTCTAGTTCCACCGGAAGATGACAAGCTTTCCCAAACACCAACCGGTATGGAGACATTCTGATAGGTGTTTTGTAAGACGTCTAATAAGCCCATAATGCATCATCAAGCTTCTTGGACCAATTTGTCCGATTAGCATTCACCGTTTTGGACAAGATACTCTTATCTCCTGGTTCGAGACTTCCACTTGCACACTAGCTTGTGGGTGATAGGGAGTCGTGAATTTGTGAGTAACACCATACTTGCTAAGTAAAGTATCGAAAGCCTTGCTGAAAAAATATGACCCCCCATAGCTTATAATTGCACGCGGAATACCAAACCTTGTGAAAATATTCTTCTTCAAGAAAGCCACCACACTTCTCGCCTCATTGTTGGGTAAAGCAACAGCCTCAACCCATTTGGACACATAATCCACCGCGACCAAGATGTAGGTGGTTCTACAAGAACTCACAAAAGGGCCCATGAAGTCAATACCCCACATATCGAAAATATCAATCTCCAAAATGGTTGTGAGAGGAATTTCATTTTTCTTTTAGATTCCACCAGCCCGTGGATATTCATCACATCTTTTCACTAACTCACTAGCATCTTTGTAAAGAGTAGGCCAATAGAAGTTGCAACTAAGCACTTTGGTCGCCGTTATTGCTCCACCATGATGACCACCATATGGCGAAGGATGAAGCCCCAAGAATTTCACCTTGCTCTTCTTCTGGTACACATCTTCTAATCTCCCCATCCGTACAAATCTGGAAAAGGTATGGTTCATCCCAATAATAATCTTAACAATCCCGTTTGAGCTTCTTCCTTTGGCTTGAAGAGAACTCATCCGAGATGATTCCACACACAAGAAAATTTGCTAAATCCGTGAACAATGGCACCTCTTTCATCGAAATTGCCAAGAGTTGCTCATCGGGAAGGAGTAATTGGTTTCAAGTCCATCATGCGACCTCTTCTCCTTCTCCAACCGAGACAAGTGGTCCACCACTTGATTTTCACTACCTTTTCTATCTTGGAAGTCAATATCAAATTCTTGTAACAAGAGCACCCATCTCATCAGCCGAGCTTTGGAGTCCTTTTTGCTCATAAGATAACGAAGTGCCGCATGATCCGTGTGGACAATGAGTTTTGCAACCATCAAGTATGGGTGGAACTTCTCAATTGCAAACACAATAGCAAGGAGCTCTTTCTCCGTAACGCTATAGTTAACTTGGGAACTATTCATGGTCTTACTAGCATAGTAGACCAGATGAAAAATCTTGTAGATGTATTGGCCCAAAACAGCCTCAACCGCTAAGTCACTTGCATCACATGAGTTAAAAGGCACACTCCAATTTGGAGCGGTGATGATGGGAGTAGTTGTCAACTTGAGCTTCAACAATTCAAAAGCTCTCATGAAATCATCATTGAGGTTAAACTTAGCATCCTTCTCAATAAGCTTGCACAACGGGTTCACCACCTTAGAGAAATCTTTGATAAAGCGCCAGTAAAACTCGCGTAGCCTAAGAAACTCTGCACACCCTTCACCAAAGTTGGGGGAGGAAGCTTAGAAATCACCTCAATATTTGACTTGTCAACTTCATTTCAATTCCTCGAGATTTTGTGGCCTAGGACAATGCCTTACTCGACCATGAAATGGAATTTCTCTCAATTGCGCACCAAATTTCTTTCTTCACATCTAGCCAACACTTTTTCCAAATTTTCAAGACAACCATCAAAAGAATCTCCAATCATCGAGAAGTCATCCATGAAAACTTCAAGATAGTCCGCCACGATGTCCATGAAAATAGCCATCATACACATTTGAAAAGTCGCTGGCGCATTGCACAAACCAACTGGCATCCGCTTGAAAGCAAAAGTACCATACGGATATATAAAGGTTGTTTTCTCTTGATCTTCCAGAACAACGAGAATTTAGTTGTAGTCCGAGTACCCATTAAGAAAGCTATAGAAAGCACCACTAGCCAATCTATTGAGCATTTGATCTAAGAAAGGAAGTGGAAAGTGATCCTTCCTTGTGACTTTGTTGAGCTTACGATAGTCCAAACACACCCTTCAACCGGTTACCGTTCTAGTAGGAATTAATTCATTCTTTTCATTGGTGACCACCGTCATGCTCCTCTTCTTTGGTACACATTGAACCAGAGAAGTCCATGAACTATCAGAGATGGGGTAGACAACCCTGGCATCCAACTACTTGATAATCTCTTTCTTGACAACTTTTTGCATAGCCTCATTGAGTCTTCTTTGATGTTTAATAGATGGTTGGTGCCATCCTCCAACTTGATCTTGTGCATGCAAAAGGCGGGGCTTATCCCTTGAATATTCGCCAAGGTCCACCAAATAGCCTTCTTCCTCTTTTGTGGCACCGCTAATGTGGAATCTACCTGCACGTTAGTCAAACAAGAGGAAAAAATAACTTGTAAAGTAGAACAAGGATCAAGAAATTCATATCGAAGATGTGGAGGAAATGGATTCAACTCCAAGGTAGGAGGCCTTCAATAGAAGGCTTTGAAGGAGGAGTTGTCTTATTTTCAAGATCCAAGGACAATTTTCGAGGTGCATAGTTGTACGACCCCATTCCTTGCAAAGAGTTCACACACTCCATGAAGCCATCCATCTCGTCATCATCAAAGTTGAGCAAGACGGCCTCCAACATATCACCAACATTAATTGTAGCACTTGTGTCGTCAACAATAACATCGGTCACCAAGTCCACAAAAGAACACACCCCATTGCTATTTAGTGTTACATCCCGTACCTTAGCATTAGGATGTGCCGTAGTAAATCCACATGAGTTCGAAGGGTTTATGTCTTTTAGGAGGTTATAGAGGGTTTAAGACATTATTATTACAAGACCCTGTAAGTTTACAACCTTGATATTGTTAGATATTATGTTAGTGTGATATTTTCCTTTATGTGGAGTATTTTAGTAAAAGTTTTATAAGTAGAATTTTGGATAGTTATCATTATTACTACTTTCGGATATGGTAAATTATACACATAATATGAGAAAGTTTATAAATACGATTTTCTTTATTGTAAAAAAATAGAACTTATTTTCTCACAAAAGAAGGTTATATTTTTACCATTTTTAAAATTAAGCGTACGAGAATTTTTACTCTTTATATGAGATTAGGAAAATTAGAAGTTGAGAAAATATATATATTTTTACATGGATGTTTTAATGAAGTAATAGTGTATATATTTATTTTGTATGTGTTGCTCCCAAACGCACACGCAAGTATACGTGGTCGACAAGTAATATAGGATAGTAAGTCCAGATATCGTACCCACAGGGACTTGTGATTAACTATCAACCAAATTAAACCAAACAATTAATCTATTCAAGCGAATCCTAAAGTATGAATATTTAACTAAAGATAATCTAGAGTAGTAAACTAAGAGATTAAAGAAAATAAGTTGGCGAATTATAGAGACGAATTTAATGTGAGTGAATATTCTAGAGCTCTGGGTTAGCTAACAATCCCGTTGAGTTTTCCACCTAAATCGTCTAATTAATTTATCTGGTTTATTGATTGACAAGGTTAATATTGCTCGTAGCCTTCTCCCGAAGTAAAACTCGCCTATTCAAGCTAACCTAATGCCTATATTCCTATGGAATTAGGATTAACAAGAACGCATTTATAATTTCCGTATAATAACCAAGCAAGGCGATTAGGTATATTCCTATCCTAACCGCAAATCCGCTCCCCCTAAGAGTTAAGATCTTGCTCTACTCAATCTTATATGCAATCTAGAATTCCCTCTCCCGAGTTCAATCCTAGATTCGTAGATAGTATTCAATTGGCGATCAAGCAATCAAATAATTAAGCGCAAGATTGAATAAATAAACCAATATGATAAAATAATAAGAACAATTCAAGCTTCAAACTACAACGTTCTTGTAGCACCCAAAACTCTAGAACTAATAAACTATGTAATTAAAGAAAGAGAAGAGAAGAAAAACTAGTTAGAAGCCTCCTCCAAGCGTGGTGTGTGTTCCTCCACGTCCAAAAATCACTCTAAAAACGTTCTCTCATGTATATATACCAAGTAGGGTTGGGCCCAAACAATAATACCTTCTCCAATGTGAAAAAGGACACTTTTCCCGGGTGACTCGCTCGAGCTCGCGCGTTCTTCGCGCACTATTCTGCCTCAGCTTTTAACGCGCGCGACTTCGCGCGTTCTTCGCGCGTTTTTCACCCTGTTCCGCTCCGAATTTGGAAAAACGTAAAACATGAAAGTTGTATCCCTTTGCATTAGATTTCCAACCATATATTGTGGAGCCAGAATGGAGTTTTAAGCAAAAAGTTATATCTATTTTACTAGACAGTGCACAATCTGCCTACTGGAGTCTTCGTTCGCTCTCAACTATCAAATTTGACCCCCGAACACGATCCCGGCTTAATTCCTTGAGCTTTTAATCAGACTTCAAAGCTCCAAATCACTTGAATTCATTCCGTAACATCTAAATAGCTCGGAATCACTCCTACAAGGCATAAAACACACAGTTAGTGCAAAACACTAGCGATTAAAGCTCAAACTCAATTAAAGTGCAGTAAATTAGAGTGTAATAAGCGACTAAAATACACAATTATAGCCTATCATCAACACCCCACACTTAAACCATTTCTCGTCCTCGAGCAATCAAACTACATCAAACTACACTTTATAAAGACACGGCCTTTTTAAACAATTCTCCTAACTTATCACACCAAGAATATTTAGAATAGACTAAGCACAAGAGTGTAACATCTTCACCTCAAGATTTGACTCACAAGTACCACGCATTATTCACAACTCACCCACTTACTCTAACATAGAGGTCAATGACATTACCTTTTCTTCATGAATCAAGTGCCCTCACACAACCAACGAGAGTAGTCCCACACAATAAAATTTAAGAACACTTAGGAACTCAAGATAGAAAGAATTCACTCACTCTCAGAAATAACATTCATATGCCACAAAAGATGCACCATAGGCTTGCCCGTAGTGTACTACTCTACTAATCGAGCTCATTCAGTCCAGGATCAAGTAGGACTTTATTTGGTTGTAATGTAGGCTGAGAGACGGGTAGGATACATTTAGATATAAGAGTGACTACACCTCCCTAAACACTTTAATACATATACTTTAACATTCAAAACTCCATACTTATGTAAAACCATAACTCCACCTTCACATCAATATATATTAACTCCCCACTTCTTTAAGCACAATTACATCAAGAGTCACCACTATTAAATATTTTCACAGCAATACAACTATCTTTTTTTTCTTTTTCAATTCAAGTGGCTCTTACTTTTTTTTCAAAACAGTGCACCTTTCTCCTTATTTCATTAGTTCCACTCAAAAGCCAAACCAACCACCCCACACTTTAACTTTTACAAAGTTCATAACAATTCAAGTGCTCATGAGAGGTGAAAATGTTCAAATAGATGGTTAATTCAAACAAATGAGTAAGGCTTGTAATGTGGTTGCCAAAGAAACATGATTACAAGCTCAAAGGGGTTAACTATGATACATAACAATTAGGCGGGTAAAATATTTATATGGTTCAACAAAGAAATGCCTATATCACTTCCAAGACTGAACAAAACTACTATTTCGCTTTGCAAACACACGGGGCAAGTTCTAGACATCGAGTGCAATGCACAGAATAACATAAAACCTTACACACACATGGCACATAACTCACTCAGGATTGGACTCATCAAGACACTCTAGTCAAAGAAGTTAAGCAAAGTTAAGATCATACAATTTAAGGTACTTATACAAGAGTCAAAAATTGAGCCTAAGCGTCACAACTAAAGTACTCACTATTCTCAAGGCATGACAAAGTTAGAAGATATTGATTCAATTCAATTCACATCACCATGGCTTCTCTCCTAAAAAAAATAAAACTACCTACACCCGGTTCAAACAAAACCCTTGGAAAAGAACCGCGGCACAAAGAAAAACCAAGGGGGAATTGCTACACTATCTACAAAGAAAATCTTTTTGTCCTTTCTCTTTAGACTTACATCCCTCAAGAAAACTGTCTAGGAGATCCATCGTCGGAAAAAGTCCAAATTTTTTTTTTCGTTTTTCTAAAAAAAATATTCAATCAAACTAACACAACTAAAATAGCATAGAAAGTCACTCAGACAATCTCCTCACCCCACACTTAAAATTGTGCAATGTCCTCAATGCACACTAAAAATAACAAGAGGGTAAAAGAAACTCCCTGGTAGGCCAAAGGCCGAAGAATTAGCAGCTCACGGGATACTCAGACTTCTCCCACGTATGATCCCTTGTGCGGGTACCTCACACAAAGTTTCAACCACCTGCTCGCTTTTACACATGCCTATTAGCTTTGACTCCATGCTCCTACTCCTACAAAACACAAAAATAATACTACAAAAGAAATAACACAATAAAAAAAATAAACAAAAGAAAAAAATAAAAAATAAAATTGGGTTGCCTCCCAACAAGCGCTTGATTTAACGTCGCGGCACGACGCTATCACTTTCACTACTTTTCCTTCCACTTTGAGGATATGAATTGCGCCCCCAATTTTGCATCAATTTTTCTATCACGTTCCTGGGGCGGTGGTATGAAAATAAAGAAACCAAGCAATAGATATCGCATCTTGCACTTCTTGGCCCTTAAGTGAGGAATGTCGTTTTGTCTCCTTGGTGTGGCAAATTTCAGAATGTAAGGGTCTTGTTCTTCATCTATACGTCTCACCAAAGGCTCGATCTCCATGTCTTCATCCAAACAAAATGTAGAAAAATGTGTAGAATGAGGACCAACACGCCCCAACTCCAAAACTGCATTATTTTTGACATCCTCAGTAATACATACTCCCTCAACCTCGGCATCATCAACAAAAACATGGTCTAGTGATTGGTATTCTCGTTTTAGCTCCTCAATTTGGCCTAGAAGATCTTTTTCAGCTTCACACAACTCATCACTAAATTGTTGGGCGTTACATGCATCAATCTCTGCACTCAAATCTGCCTCTAAGTCGTGAATGGAACTTCCAAATTGATTGATCTCTTGTCCCAGTTCAGCTCTTCCTTCTATAAATTGTTGCATCTCATTCATAATTTTCTCACGGAAACCTTCATATTCCTCTAATAATTTCCCGCGCATATCAAGAATGCGAACATCGTGTTCTACATCATCCAATTCGTTACTCCTGTCAAACTCACAAGA
Organism: Nicotiana attenuata; assembly: GCF_001879085.1. Taxonomy (NCBI): domain Eukaryota; kingdom Viridiplantae; phylum Streptophyta; class Magnoliopsida; order Solanales; family Solanaceae; genus Nicotiana; species Nicotiana attenuata. The sequence continues at coordinate 1,060,875 of NW_017670255.1, read as the reverse complement.
ATTATTAGAATCAACATAAGAAGGGATTGGAGTAGGATAACAACACTTAGGACAATTATTCCAATTTTCATCACAAATAGTACATGATGGAGATCGTGCACATAACTCGATATTTGGAATATTCTTACAATATTGCCACAAGTGGGGTCCTTTACAATATCGACAAGGATCACAAAAACAAGAATACTTACTATCCCACCACTTTTCGTTCAAAGATGCCATGTAAAAAAAATTTTTTTATTATACTAACTACACTAGATTAAAATTATAAACTTAAATAGATAAAAAGTAAAAATCTAATCTAGTAAAATAGTTAATTTCTAAGTCCCCGGCAACGGCGCCAAAAACTTGTTGCTCCCAAACGCACATGCAAGTATACGTGGTCGACAAGTAATATAGGATAGTAAGTCCAGATATCGTACCCACAAGGACTTGTGATTAACTATCAACCAAATTAAACCAAACAATTAATCTATTCAAGCGAATCCTAAAGTATGAATATTTAACTAAAGATAATCTAGAGTAGTAAACTAAGAGATTAAAGAAAATAAGTTGGCGAATTATAGAGACGAATTTAATGTGAGTGAATATTCTAGAGCTCTGGGTTAGCTAACAATCCCGTTGAGTTTTTCACCTAAATCGTCTAATTAATTTATCTGGTTTATTGATTGACAAGGTTAATATTGCTCGTAGCCTTCTCCCGAAGTAAAACTCGCCTATTCAAGCTAACCTAATGCCTATATTCCTATGGAATTAGGATTAACAAGAACGCATTTATAATTTCCGTATAATAACCAAGCAAGGCGATTAGGTATATTCCTATCCTAACCGCAAATCCGCTCCCCCTAAGAGTTAAGATCTTGCTCTACTCAATCTTATATGCAATCTAGAATTCCCTCTCCCGAGTTCAATCCTAGATTCGTAGATAGTATTCAATTGGTGATCAAGCAATCAAATAATTAAGCGCAAGATTGAATAAATAAACCAATATGATAAAATAATAAGAACAATTCAAGCTTCAAACTACAACGTTCTTGTAGCACCCAAAACTCTAGAACTAATAAACTATGTAATTAAAGAAAGAGAAGAGAAGAAAAACTAGTTAGAAGCCTCCTCCAAGCGTGGTGTGTGTTCCTCCACGTCCAAAAATCACTCTAAAAACGTTCTCTCATGTATATATACCAAGTAGGGTTGGGCCCAAACAATAATACCTTCTCCAATGTGAAAAAGGACACTTTTCCCGGGTGACTCGCTCGAGCTCGCGCGTTCTTCGCGCACTATTCTGCCTCAGCTTTTAACGCGCGCGACTTCGCGCGTTCTTCGCGCGTTTTTCACCCTGTTCCATTCCGAATTTGGAAAAGTGTAAAACATGAAAGTTGTAGCCCATTAAGTTAGCTTTCCAACCATATATTGTGGAGCCAGAATGGAGTTTTGAGCAAAAAGTTATATCTATTTTACTAGACAGTGCGCAATCTGCCTACTGGAGTCTTCGTTCGCTCTCAACTATCAAATTTGACCCCCGAACACAATCCCGGCTTAATTCCTTGAGCTTTTACTCAGACTTCAAAGCTCCAAATCACTTGAATTCATTCCATAACATCTAAATAGCTCGGAATCACTCCTACAAGGCATAAAACACACAGTTAGTGCAAAACACTAGCGATTAAAGCTCAAACTCAATTAAAGTACAGTAAATTAGAGTGTAATAAGCGACTAAAATACATAATTATAGCCTATCATCAGTATGGTACCACATGACCATGAAAGTAGGTGTACAAAGTGTACTAAGAGTGAGTAGTATTTTAAGTAAGTTGAGATAATTCTTGATTATGTGGGTAATTGGTTAATTATTAGTTAATGGGAGATTAACTAGTTAATTAATAATTAGTGGATAATTAATTAGAATCTTGGATAAAGCCTAAAAAAAAGGCCTTAATGTAACAGCCCCACATGGTCCATTAAGTGACTCATACACTAGGAAGCAAGGTGTCATATTGTTAGGGCATACAACAAGATTTACACCTCTATTTCTAAAGAATAGAAGCAACCTTTCTCGCTGAATCATATGTGTGAACATTTGGATACTCTACTGACCCATTAAAAGTAGAATGTTGACTTGCCTCAGTTCTCTTGTTCTATGACTGATGACCGACTTAATGTGAAGCTTATACACTTCACATTTAGATGTAGGTAAGTTCTGGTAATGCAAAACGTGGTGCTCAGTTAGGTTGCACCAATATCTGTTTCAAGTCTTGTATACCTATAATGGTTTCTTTAGTTGGGATATGTTCATGGCGTGGAAAGAGATTATATGCATGTGGATATAAATGTTAATTGTTCTTATGTTATAATCAAATTGGTTAATATTTGAGTTGTTCTGAAGTAGCAATTTGAGATGTTAGACATGTAATCTTTTCCTACCATGTTCGATTGTGTCTGCATAGCTTTGTTCATTGATGGTGGGAAGTTGTTTCGGTCGCCTTCCTTGTCGTTGTTCTTGCCATGCTTATAGTTGCCTATAGTTATGAACTTAGACACTTGGTATATCTCTACAAGGATTGGATGAAGCTTAAACAAGATTTCTTATGATTTCACAATTGTAAGAGATTTTCCCTACATTTGTAAGTAAGATTCTTATGTGGATTAGCAACGGAATTCAACAGTATTTCTTTAAGTTGAAGCTCAAGATTGATATTGATGGGTTTGCTCGTATAATTGGGACGATGCCGCAAATTGTTAGCCTTCAACATCATGTTATATTGAAACCTGTAGAGTTCCTTCTTGGGCGGGGTTTGATGATGTGGCTAAGATGATTATAAAATGTCCTCAGTTAGTTGTTCTACAAGTTGGCTTCATGAAAATGGCTATTACTTTTTCAAGAATGATATAGGCAGGCCAATGGAAGAACTAGTGGACTTTCCGGACTATTTGACTTATAGCTTAGAATATCATACGAATTTTTTCCTATTCCAGGTATGTTAAGGCTATCCCTTCTTTCTTTATGGCATGATCTATACGACACGAATGAAACGAGCAAATGCGCTAATTCCATAACTGAATCTATTCATAGAGGTATTAGAGATGTCTATGCTCTTGAATTTCCATATGTTTTATTATTCTATCGTCTATTCATGGGTCTCAAAAATACGTAAGTTGGTAAAGTTTATTTCATGATATTAATCAGAGGCATAGTGGTCTTATGACGTACCGAGAGATTTTATTAACGTATTTCATATGCATTTCATGCATTGCATTCATATACATATACATTGACCCATGACCAGATGACGTCATATATATATATATGGATGCAATGCATGAAATGCATATGAAATACGTTAATAAAATCTCTCGGTACGTCATAAGACCACTATGCCTCTGATTATATATATATATATATGTACATATGATATGGGAAAAAGGTTACGTCGTTATATACGCACCACCACCTGATCAGCTGGTATACGTTGATGATTTGCCCACAGTGGCCGAGATGATATGATGGGATGCCCTCAGAGGCTTGATGATGATATGCATGTACAGACCTGTGCATTACATGACATTTATACTCATATGCATGACATTATAAATATTTCATGATTTACAGATCTATCTAGACATACAGGTTGAGTCTGTATGCGGCTAAAATCGGAGAGCCCGGTTTTACGACCATTGTGCCTTGCCGTAGCTTCACCTTGAAGGCCCGGGGCACAGCTCGAGGTTCGTCCTCGAGGGTTCTTTATGTCCGACCTCGGGGCAGCGCAAATCGATGGTTACCATGAACAAGCGGGAAGTTCCCAAGGCACGTGACCAAAGCTGACAATACCTGCAAGAGAAGCACTAGTCTGTACCAGCTACATTTTTTTGTAATAATTACACATGTACTATGTTGGGATTTTCCTTCCTATATAAAGGGGACCCTTACCATTTTGTAAGGGTGTGACATTCAATACATGAACAAGAACATTCTCTACTCTCTAACTTAAAAATATTCTCCCTTGATCTTACTACTTACATTTATTATTTACATTTATTGTATTTCATTGACCGTTCTTCATTTATTACTCATTATTGATCATAAAGAGCCCTCATCAAGGCCCTTAGAACTGTTAGTTCTCCGTCGACTGTCCACAGCCTAACGTATAGCTCGACCCCGAGGCCCCGTATAACCTAGCTCGAGGCCCCGGTTCTCAGCCACTCAGTTTGTTTGAACACACTGCCTTCAAGCTTTTCTCTTATTTTCTAATTTCACACTTAGCATCTACTGTCTAACAACTAGCATAAAAATGAATCACGTATTTTTAGAATCACAAAAACAAATCTAATTGTAATTACCATTTTCAAGGTAAACAGTTTGGCGCCCACCGTGGGGGTAAAAATAATAGTGATTTTTTCTTGCTGGTTTACTACATAATGCAAGTTATCTTTCACACTTTTTCTTTTCCAAGAACCTTTGATTTCAGGACAAAATGTCAAACTCAGTGAATGCACATGAGAACAACGGTCCTGAGGACCATGGAGAGAATGGTGTAGCTGTTCCAGGTATTGGTGTACCACCACGAAACCCTGAGGATGCACCAGAACCAATTCCCGTAGACGCGGTCTCGCGCAACGCCCAACACGTCGACATAAGCTCCCACACCAACAGGGGTATGCGCCAAGAGAACCGACAAGAAGCTCGGAAAAATCCAGCCCGGGAAGAAAGAGAGGCAGACGGGAGAAATGGAACGGAAAAACTCCAGCACATCGTTCATATGATCATCGGAGGGACCGACGTTCCCCAAGGACCCGTGATCAAGCGGGCAAAGGTCTCCGCCGCAATGGAAGGGCAAATTCGGGGCGACATGCCCGAGGACGTCCTTGCCTTTAGTGAAGAGGATTTCGAGACCTTGTCTCATCCCCATAACGACGCGCTGGTAATTTTATTTCTCTTGAATAACGTTCAAATTAAACGTGTACTCGTGGATCCAGGTAGCTCGGCCAACGTAATCAGGTCGAAGGTGGTGGAGCAGCTCGAATTGCTCGATCAAATCATACCTACCTCTCGGGTCCTCAACGGTTTCAACATGGCCGGCGAAACAACGAAGGGGGAGATCACCCTCCCGGTCAACGTGTCCGATACAGTTCGAAACAAAAAATTTCATGTCATCAAAGGTGACATGAGATACAATGCATTGCTTGGAAAGCCGTGGATACACAACATGAGGTCAGTACCATCAACTCTTCATCAGAAGATAAAGTTTTCAACAGAAGACGGTGTAAAAACGGTATATGGAGAACAACATGCGGCGAAGGAAATGTTTGCAGTTCATGAGGAGGCACCAACCTCAATACCCCCACCTCGGAGGAGCCGGAGGACAAACAGACCCTCGGGAACGACGAAGAAGACTTCCTCGCCCCCGAACTTTCATTGCCCCCGAAGAATCGGATGCAACAAAATCAACGGTTGAAGAACTGGAGCAAGTCGTTTTGATCGAGCATCTCCCAGATTGGAAGGTATACCTGGGAACGGGATTGACCCCCGAACTCAGGAAAAAATTCATTCAATTCCTTAGTAATAACATCGATTGCTTTGAGTGGTCCCATTTGGATATGACAGGGATCCCGCCGGAAATAAGCACCCATCGACTAAGTGTCGACCCCAGGTTCAAACCGGTGAAGCAAAAAAGAAGACCTCAGTCCGAGGTAAAACACACGTTCATCAAGGATGAGGTAACAAAACTCCTCAAAATAGGATCTATTAGGGAAGTAAAATATCCCGAATGGTTGGCCAATGTGGTGGTAGTTCCCAAAAAAGGATATAAATTAAGCCAGAGAAAGATACCAAAGAATTCGTCCGAAATACGACAAATGCCAGAGATTCGCATCAATGATTCACCAACCTGGTGAACAGCTACATTCAGTCTTGTCACCATGGTCGTTCATGAAGTGGGGGATGGACATCGTCGGACCCCAACGGCACCAGGTAAAGCTAGATTTATTTTATTTATGACTGACTATTACTCAAAATGGGTGGAAGCGCAAGCCTTCGAGTAGATAAGAGAAAAAGAAGTCATTAACTTCATCTGGGACCATATCATGTGCCGATGTGGGATCCCTTCCGAGATAACGTGTGATAACGGAAAGCAGTTCATCGGAAGCAAAGTAACACAGTTCCTCGAGGACCACAAAATCAAAAGACTCCTGTCGACACCCTACCACCCATGTGCAAACGGTCAGGCCGAGTCCACAAACAAAACCATCATTCAAAACTTAAAAAAGAAGTTAGAAAGTGCAAAGGGAAAATGGAGAGAAATATTACCCTATGTGCTATGGGCATATCGAACAACTCCAAAATCAAGCATTAGAGAAACGCCTTTCTCTCTGGTATATGGCGCCGAGGCTTTGATACCGGTCGAGGTCGGAGAACCGAGCGCCAGGGTCCGACACGCCACCGAAAACTCAAACAATGAAGCCATGACTGCGGCCCTCGAGCTATTGGATGAAAAGCGAGAAGCTTCGCTGGTCCGAATGGCCGCCCGAAAACAAAGGATCGAAAGGTACTCTAACAGGAGAACAAATCTCCGACATTTCGGAGTCGGGGACTTGGTCCTAAGGAAAGTCACCCTGAACACTTGAAACCCTAATGAAGGAAAGCTAGGCCAGAACTGGGAAGGACCGTACCGCATACTCGGAGTGATCGGCAAAGGGTCCTACAAGCTCGGTACCATGGAAGACGAACATCTTCCAAGCAATTGGAACATATAAATTCTCAAACGCTACCACTGCTAAGGAGTCCGATGGAAGACGCCGAAGCGACCCCCGACTCGAAGACCTTGGATTTTGAAGCATGCATTGCACTCTTTTCCTTCGATCGGATTTTATCCTGAGAAGGGTTTTACCGGCAAGGTTTTTAACGAGGCAACATCTACATGCTACCTAAGGAGAACTTAACAAGTATTCAAGGCTTCTCTTCAATCAACCTCGAAAACTGGGGGGCATCCCCCCGGGAGATCACTCCCTTGAAGAAGCCAAGATGAGACAAGAAGGGTCTCAATAGGAAAATGATGTATCGGGCCAAATGGTCGTATGAACCGTGTCCGCATAATTGAGCCTTTGACAACGAAAACACGTATAGTTGTGCCAAGTAATCAAGGAATATTTTTCCATCAAAACACTTTGCGGTTCAAAGAAATCCGCTATTTTTTCAAGAAACGGCTCCAGAGCCAGAAATTTTCCGAACACTCGGGGACTGACGTCAAAAACCCGAAGCCATATGACCTTCGGGTCGGAAACTTCAAACTCGTAAGCCCTCAATAAGGCAATTCCAAGATTACACAAAACGGCTCCAGAGCCTAAAAACTTTCGATGTCTCGGGGACTGTCGCCAACAGTCACCTATCGATTTGTCAAACTCGAGGCTATAAGACCCCACTCGGGCAACCTCGAGCTCATAAGACCTTCATAAGGAAATACCAAACCTGTTAGACCTCAAGCAAGGTATGAGTCATACTTGTACCAAGTAACCAAATCTGTAAGACCTCAAGCAAGGCAAGAGTTATACTTGTACCAAGTAACCAAATCTGTAAGACCTCAAGGAAGGCATGTTCAAATTTATAAGACCTTACAAAAGGCATAACACCGATCTTAAAAGTTAATGCTGTATATTCAAACTTGTAAGACCCCTGAAAAGGCATACCCTCGATATAGACGCCGAAGCTACTTCACTCGGGGACTAAAAGGCTACGGCCAAATACGATGACTACGGTCACAAGGCTATACCAGCCAAACTAACGCGACTCGGGGACGCCCGACCGTCGCCATAAAACTCACAAGCCTTCAAACTAATTCGAAAATACTTCAAAAGAACCGGTTAACCAGGCTACCCTTGGCATAAGCAAAAAAGCTTCGACCATGTCAGCTCCAAACAACAGGCTTCGAAACATTCAGCCATCGAGCGAAACCCTCCGAGGTGCTCATTTATCGCTGCATAACGTCTCACAATCGAGGTTCTTATCAAACCGTCGAAGAGTCGGGCGAACACAAAAACTTCAAAAAAGTCTTTAATGAGGGAAAAATAAGCCTATACTAGAGGTCGTACTGACCCTACGCGTAAGAGCCACTATCGCCAGCTTAAATTAAGGGTCGTACCGACCCAACGCGTAAGAGCCCAGACGCCAGCTTAAACTTCAAAAACCTAAGGGTCAATGAGCTCGAGTCGAAATCCGACTCGAAGACTGAGCCCGAAACAGTTAACTAAAAAGTTCCTAAAGGCAAATGCATAAGAGCCTAAGCGCCGGCCTATATTAGAGGTCGTATCGACCCAACACGTAAGAGCTTAAGGGTTGGTCTAGAAGAGCCTCAGGGCTGATGAGAGGTTGCACCGACCAAATATGCAAAAGATCAAAAGCCTGCTCAAATAGCCTCAGGGCCGATACGGTAGACCTAAAGGTCAATAAGCTTAAGTCAAAACGTGACTCGGGACTAAGCCTCAAAACGATCAACTCTCGGTCATTACAAACCGCTCAGTGGTAGTAGGAACCTAAGGGTTTAAATTTGAGGTCCAAAATTGTGGATCAATTATCAAACAAGCGTCACAGTTTGTTCCTAAAGAAGCAAAGGAAAAACGAAAAGCCTTTACATATATGTTGAAAGGTTCACAAGGGTGCATTTACAATGCATATGTCTGAAGCCCTTACAAGGGAAAAAAACAAATAAAACCCTAATCTACCACCAGGGCTATACCTTCGGTGGCTCCCTCGGAAATTGTGCTTTCAACAGCTCCAGCCATGACCCCCGGGTTTTCAACGGCCTCTTCCCCTTCGGGGATCTCGCCTCCATCTTTGTCATCTCCTGAGCCACTGCTCGACTCGCCTTTAGAAGAGAGCAGGGCCGTAGCCTCCTCTTCTAGGGTCTTCACCCTCTCGATCTCGACGGACAAATCGATGCCCCCCGCATATATATCCTCGAGAGACCGTCTCCGAGATTCTAATCAGGTATGTTCCATAGCTCGGGTCAGTCACAACTCGGCCTCTTCGGACACCTTCCTGGCCTAAAAATTTGCAAAAATGGCATCCTCTTTATGCGAAGACACGAACGCCTCGGCTTTAGCCCTAACCTCGGATAGCGCAGCAACCAACTCAGTTGTAGATCCTTATACTTATTACTCTCCACCCTCGTGTCATCAAGTTGATACCCGACCGAGACCACCTCCCCCTAGAGGGTATCTCTCTCAGAGACTATCTCACTCACGTGCCATCTGAGTTTGAGAATTTCAGAGTCCCTGGTTTGGAGTTCCTCCGGCATTAGGACATCTTTCTTCTCAAGCTGCAAAGATCAACCCCAAGGGTGTTAAAGCACTGAAGTCAGATAAACATGTGGACAAAAACCTAACAAGATCTATATAACCTGCTCAGTGAGATGAATCCTTTCTGGACGCCGCCTCCAAACAATCCCGAAGGCCACGGTGTTCCTCCTCCCTCTTGGTAGAAAGAGCTCTGAGCTCATCAGCTTCCAAGGTGAGCTTCTTGTGCTCACCCTCGTAACGAGCCAGCTCGCTTTGAAACCTGGCGAAGGTCTGATTGTAAAGCACCTTGGTCTGGAACCATGAAAGAAACAAGGTTAGAAAGTCAAAAAATTGGGGCACCAAGCAGAATTTACGAAAAGATTACCCGCTCATAGAGCCTGTCAATCTCACTGAAAATAAGCGAGGCGTCAAGCTCAGGCTTTTCCTCAGATGCAGCAAAGAGGCTTTCAAACACGTTTTTATCTCCGACGGACGCCCCCACATCAAAAGACTCTTTATTTTGGGCATCCTGCATCTCCCTCGGAGAAAAAGTCGATCCCAAAGGGGAATCGCTCACTTCAATAACCCCGACTGGATCAATCGGGGCCGTCTCCTGTTTCTGGAGAGCTTCAGAGCTAGGCTCCCCCAGACCGCCTAATGAACGCACCTCCGCTCGAGGAAAGTTTTGGCCGTCAATTAACTCAGGGATATTACCCGAAGCACCCTCGAAGGCCTCTTCAGTCCAAGGTAGGACGACAGCGGAATCAAGTTCCGATTTAGAAGCCATCAACTCTGCAGTATATGGGACAGTCAGGTTTTCTCCCCCCGCGGGTGCTTCCAAGGAATCATCTCTTCCTTCGCCTTCAGCTCGCGGACTCCCCGGCACCTCTGGAGTTAAGGTTGCTGAATCGGTCTTAGGTTTTTCCACTTTGGCTTTCTTGGATTTCGGAGAGCGAGTTTGGCAACCTCCTTCATTTTTTCTTCTCCTCATCGGGTTCCGGGGTATCCGCTTCACCAAGCGGTGCTTACCTCATCAGGAAGACCTCCCCCAGACCTGCACAAATGCAAAATATAAATATAGGGAATAAGGACGTTGTTAGTGATAGTTCTTTTGTGAGATACAATTACCGCAGAAGTAAAGGCTCGGCGTGGTCCTTGGCTTCCCACCGAGCCTGGGACAGATCGGGCCACATGCGCTCAACCTATGGGCAAATCGAATCCAGCTAGTCGACCCAGCCCAGGAGGTCCTTAACCGCGTTAGGATACACTATGACGGCTGCATCAGTGGAGGAATTCAGTTGGTAGGGAGATGAACCCAAAAAGAAATAAGAGAACATTTAATTAGCATATCTACTTACGTTTCATGTTCCACCTTTCGGGGAACGGCATCCTCCTCACTGGAATCAGGTCCGAAGTCCTAACTCGGATGAAACAGCTCATCCACCCTCCATTCCTAACCTCGTCGGTACAAGCAAAAAGGGCTATCGAGGCCCGACAGTGGAGCTTAATCAGGCCCCCACGGAAGAGTCGGGGACTATACATTTTGATCAGGTGGTCGAGGGTGAAGGGCAGCCCCTTAACCATGTTCGCATAATATCTGGTCATGTAAACAAAATGCCAGAATGAAGGATGAATTTGGCCGAGAGTCACTCGATATCGTTCGCAGAAGTCGAGGATCACGGGGTCTATTGAAGGCGAGGATGGCTCCACCGGGACAAGGGTAAATGGATAAGTATACACACTGAGGAAACCAGCCTTGTACGTCGTTATGTCCTCCCCCCGAGAAGGAATCTCCACTAACACCGCGTCCCCCAGCGGTAGTCGGTCTTCACCCTTTCGACATCTGCTATTAAACTAATATATCGGGACACAGGTTCGCATCGTCCCGGCTTCGAGGAAGGTTTTTCGATCTTAAAATCAGAGGTCGTTTTGAAGGCTCCTGGAACGCATTCCCCAATGAGAGGAGGCTTTGTTGCTTTGCCCTTAGACGAGCACGGGGAAGAGAAGGCACATCTTCCTGAGGGACAGAGGTGGAAGTTTTCGCCATTCTTGTTAAAAGATTTCAGAGGTGAAATGAAAATTGCATTTCAGAAGAGAGCACAAGAGAGAAGTAAGAAGAACTCTTTTGATGGCTTAGTGGTGCAGTGGAAAATAAGGGGCGAAAGAAGAAGTATTTATAGAGATCTAACGTGTACGTTGGAGCGAACCAAAGGACAGCCAACCGCCGTAATTAGTTCAAAGACTTTTAAAGGCTGTGTGGACGCGACCTTTAGACACCTTTTTTTATCACGTCAATCGCTCGGTAGGGCGTGACTACAGTCGTGATGGAAGAATCGAAGGGGCAAGAATTCGAGATCGTTTCTTATCATTTTCACTCTAAGAAACGTGGGGACTATCTGTATGCGGCTAAAATTGGACAGCCCCATTTTACGACCATTGTGCCTTACCGTAGTTTCACCTTGAAGGCCCGGGGCATTGCTCGAGGTTCGTCTTCGAGGGTTCTTTATGTCCGACCTCGGGGCAGTGCAAATTGATGGTTACCATGAACACGTGGGAAGTTCCCAAGGCACGTGACCAAAGCTGACAATACCTGCAAGAGAAGCACTAGTCTGTACCAGACTAGTGAATAGCTGTACCAGCTACATTTCTTTGTAATATTTACACATGTACTATGTTGGGATTTCCCTTCCTATATAAAGGGGACCCTTACCATTTTGTAAGGGTTTGAAATTCAATACAAGAACAAGAATATTCTCTACTCTCTAACTTAAAACATATTCTCCTTTGATCTTATTACTTACATTTATTATTTACATTTATTGTTTACATTTATTGTATTTCATTGATCGTTCTTCATTTATTACACATTATTGATCATAAAGAGCCCTTATCAAGGCCCTTAGAACTGTTAGTTCTCCGTCAACTGTCCACAGCCTAACGTATAGCTTGACCCCGAGGCCCGTATAACCTAGCTCGAGGCCCCGATTCTCAGGCACTCAGTTTGTCTGAACAAACTGCCTTCAAGTTTTTCTGTTATTTTCTAATTTCACACTTAGCATCTACTGTCTAACAACTAGCATAAAAATGAATCACGTATTTTTAGAACCACAAAATCAAATCTAATTTTAATTACCACTTTCAAGGTAAACAGAGTCCTTTACTCCATGTTTCTTCCATATCCTTTATATACTTATTTACATGCCTTACATACTCGGTACATTATTCGTACTGACGTCCTTTTGTTAAGGACGCCGCATTCATGCCTGCAGGTATAGATAAAAAGTTTGACGAGCCCTCATAGTAGACGAGATTGGCATTCAGCGAAGGATCGGTAAGACTCCACCTCATTCGGAGTGCAGCCGAGTCCATGAGTCATCTTGTCAGAGTTTTGCTCAGACATATGGGTAGGCTGGTACCCTATCACATTTGATGTCAAATAATCTTAGAGGCTTTGTAGATAGAGGTTCATTTTGTACAGTATGTCAGAGGCCTTGACGACCCATATGTATTTATGTTTTAAGAACGATGTTTCATTGATACAGAGTTATGGCCCACTTATCGTTGTACAATACAAGTTGTGGCCGTGTTAGCCCATGCTAGTTATAAATGAGTTACATAGTGGTTCGCTCGGGCTAGTACGGCACCGGGTGCCACTAACGCCTCCCAAGGTTTGGGGCGTGACATTTAGTTTCTGCATGGACTTACACACATGGAATACCACTTTTTCATTACCAACCCGGAAAGTGAGTTCTTCGGCTTCAACATCACAAAGAGCCTTACCTGTAGCAAGGAAAGGTCTCCCAAGAATAATCAGCACTTCATAATCAACCTCACAATCTAGAATGACAAAATCTGCCGGGAGAATGAATTTATCAACACGAATCAAAGTATCTTCAATCACACCCAAATGCCTCTTCATGGTACGATCAGCCATTTGCAATCACATAGATGTGGGTCTTGGTTTCCCAATTCCCAAAGTCTTGGAAACCAAATAAGGCATCAAATTGATACTTGCCGCAATATCACGAAGAGCATTAGCAAACTCGGCACTTCAAATTGTACAAGGAATCGTGAAAGCACCCGGATCCTCCAACTTTGGATCCATTGCACTCACTTGATGAGTGTCTTTGATGGTCTCAAAATTCATTACCGCTTCTTTGTCACAAGATCCTTCATAAACTTTGCATAACCGGGCATTTGTTCCAAAGCTTCAAAAATGGCACATTGGTTGAGAGGATTTTCATCATTTGAATGAACTTCTTCAATTGATTCTCACCATTTTGCTTGGCATGTCTTTAAGGGTATGAAGTTGGAGGCTTAGTCAATGGCGGCTTAGCCTTTTGCACTACCGGCTCGGGTATGTCAATAATATATTCCCTAGACGGGTTCACCTCCTCTTGAGTCTCTTCCACATTATCATCAATATCAATCCGAACTTCATCATTAGGTTGCATCACATTGTTTGGGATCTCTTCTTCTTGCATCACTTGATCATCATCAACAAGTTGCCTTCCACTTGAGGTGGGTGAAATCCCGCCTCTTCCACTTCTTGTGATAACCGCCATAGCATGCGCCATGTTGTTACCACCCTTCGGGTTTAACACCGTGTAACTTGTTAGTGCCCCTTTAGGGCGAGAATTTAAAGCTTGAGAGATTTGCCCCGTTTGAACTTCTAGGTTGCGGATTGATGTGTTGTGTGAGGGAAGTTGGGCATCCTAATCGACATTCTTTTCCATCATTTTCTTGAACATATTTTCAACACGCCCCATCTCCCCATCTCATTATTTGAGGAACTCGAACCATGGGAAGGATAAGGAGGTGGGTTTCATGGTTGTTGGTACATTGGGTGGCTTTGAAAACCTGGCCCTCGGTTGCCATAATTGTTGTTGGATCCGCCTTGATTGTTACCTCCCCAATTTTCTTGGTTGTTTCCACTTCAATTTTCTTGATTTTTATTATTATGCCAATTCCCTTGATTGTTGCCTCTACTCCAATTTCCTTGATTGCTTAATTCTAGTTGCCTTGATTGTTTTGATGTCGCCATTGTTGTTGTCTTGGGCCTTGGAAGTTTTTTATTTGCCCTTGAAAATTATTCATATATTGCACTTTGATGTTCTAAACGTCAATGCCACACAAGAAGGGGGTGATTTGTGTGGTACCCAATTTTCGCTCTAGAAGAACCTGGTTCTTCTAGGTGTTCTAACTACTACTGTTTGCGGAATAATAAGTACATAAAATAAAGAACACCGAGATTTTTACGTGGAAAACACCTGGCTCAAAAGGTGAAGAAACCACGACCTACTACTCAGTAGTATTTTCCCAAACTTCCACTAATATCACTGAGCCAAAACAACATTTACAAAAACTCTTTGTAAACCTAAGGATTAACTCTAATCCCGTTGTAGCACACAGCCTCAACTGTTGCGAAAACTTCAATTTAGCTTATAACTTGAACACTCTAAGTACCTAATACAATTTCTTCTATGAAAGCTGAAGGTACAACTTTGAACCACCTGCTACAATTGAACTAGAATAAAAGAAAGACACAATGGAATTGGTTCTTCTGTCTCGTTCAAGTAGCTTCAGGAGTGCACACTCAAATCTCACATAAATTGCTTGCAAAATCGCCATGCTCTTTTGCTCTCAATTAAGTTTAACTTTTGCGTTTGTGCAATACCTGTAAAAGAGAACAATCACTGTCTTTTAATAGGTTAGTAATCAAAGTTTGATTGGGCCTCAATTGCTGATCTTATATCGTAGTTGAGTTCTTGAAGATCTCAAACTCCAACACTATCTTTATCCGGATTGTATTCTCTTCATATAAGGAGACTTTCTCCCCTTATCCAATATGCAACCTTTTCGATCAGATCAGAAGATATTGCTGCTTGATCAGTAGGACTTATCTCCTTCACGTGCATCTCACATGTGTAGGTTAATCATGACTGTGCTTCACAAGATGGACCTGGTCCATAACTAAGTTCATTTGTCATTCTTCAAAACTTCACCTGTAAGAACTCATCTTAACCATCCACACTAAACTTAGAAAATTCACTTATCATCAAGGACCAGGTTAAATAGATTATAAATATCACTTATTTCAGAATAATGTGTAAAGCACAATATCTCTTCCCCCTTTTGGCATCATCGAAAAGTTGCATACACAATGTGAATCCCAGATTTTAATAAGTACTCATGGCCACTGGGGCAACTGCAAGTGCAATCATGGTTCAATCATCAGTAATCAAACGAACATATTTAAACTATCAAGGTCAGAATAATCATTGAACAAGAGAAAATAACAGTTGTCATTGATAGAGATATGTTGCCATTAACAATCCACAAAAAGAAAGAAAAACATTCAAACCATGAGCGAAAACAGAAAAATCCCTAATCTGGGTCACTGGGGGTACTATACAAGTTCAGGAGACAAAGGCTAGAAGTCCTAAGGCTTGGAAGAACTGGAGGGTTGAGTTTGGAGAAGATTCAGCATGTTCTGAAGAATTCCATCATTCTTCTCCTTTTCTTTGGCAAGCTCAATTCTGAGACCATCCCTCTCAGTTTCCACTTCCACCACACGAGCCTTGAGCTAAGCAATTTCAGCGTCCTTAGCTGCACATTCCTGAACCAAAGTCCTAACTTTGCTGTTGATGGGTGTCTTCAGAGATGAACCGGGTTCAACTGGGATAGCATTGATTGGATAGTCACAGGCAAGAAGAGTTTTGATGCGAAAGTGTTCCTTGCTCGAGGCCATTTCCCATTTCTTCAGAGGCACATTTAGACTTTCCAGAACTGTGGTTAGTATGAAGCCATATGGAGTAGCATGAGCCTTGGAACCATTTATGACCCTGTCTAGCAATTTGACTATGAGGTCAGGCCAGTTGATTTGATTTCCTCTCTCCAGGAATTCCATAAGAACCAGATCCATGAAGTTAGCAGTGTGCCTTCTCTCCTGTCTTGGCAATTAGCACTTGTTGACAAACTCAAACACAACCTTGTGCTCAGGCCTCATCTCACTTTTCTGCACAGCCCTGGCTTCATTCACTTCCTTTGAATCACAGAACCTCTTGGTGATTTCAAGGGCAGTAGAGAGGGAGTCCAGGCATGGCCACCTCTGCCTAGTATAGTCATCAAACCCTTCAGAGGGTATGTCCAGAATCTCTCCAAGTTTCACTGCATCAAACTGCTCTTGAACTCCCTTCACCAGGCTACTAACAACTCCATCCTTAACAACAGCATTTGCCATAAATTCAATCAGCTCATTTCTGGCTAGCCTACCTTCCATCTGAAGGATCATGTCCTTCCATCCCTGAGCAGCTAAAGCATCCACCAACCTCATCATCCCTGGTTCCACTAGATCCTTCAACAATCTACTTTCTAAAATCTTTCTTCTGCCAAAAATGGCAAGCTTTTCCTGTTCCTTCTCAGAATCATTTTCTTCTTCTTCTCCACTCCAGTCATCATCATCAAAAACTTTTGTTTGTTTAGCTTTCACTGCAGATCTTGTCCTCCTGGCTAGTGTAGGTTCAGCATCCACAGGCACAGAAGAAGACTTCTTGGAGGAAGTCTAGGGCTTTTTAGGCTTGGGGGTAGGAACCTCAACTGTTGTACCCCTTTCTTGATGGACTAGTTCCATCTCCTCTTCCTCAACAGCCTCTGAGGATTCTGCAATCTTTCCCTTTCCCTTATCCATTTTCTTTTTCTTACTTTCTTCTAAGGCTTTTTGTAGATCAACTTCACGCTGTTTTACCCTGCTTCTTGTGGCTCTACCCCTAGTCACTGAAGAGGCAGTAGGTGTTGGGGATGAAGCTTTTCTTTTCTTGGAAGGCTTGGGAACAGTTGGGGCTTTTGTTGTGGGAGCTCTGCGTTTCTTTGGGTCATAGCTTGCCCCAACCTTTTTTAGTAGATCAGCCAAGGTTTCTTCAGTAGATGAAACAGGTTCATCTCTTTGCTTGCTCAGATGAACCAACCCCTCAGCAGCTTCCCCAGAACCATTCCCCCTGACTTCATGCCACTCTCTTCTAATCTCTCTTGTGCAACCCCACATATAGCAAGAACTGCTCCCTTCACATTTCCCCTCTCTGCACCACATGCACCCTCTCTCTCCTTTTCTTTTTCAAAATTCTTTTTACCTCCACTCCTACGTATCTCAGGCACTTCAACATCCCTAATGGGTCCAACCAGAACAAACCTAGTCTCTAAGTTTTCAATCTCAGATGAACTTACCTCAGTAGGGGATTCTTGAGTCTTCTCAGAGTTAGAAGACCCATGTACTTCCCCATCAGTCGCTGATTGATAGGATTCACAATCAGAGCTGGAGGCGAAATTTGGAGCTTGGCTTTGCTTCATTTGGCTTTCTTTCAACCTTTCGTTTAAAGCCTTGCTCAAAGCCCCAGATGCTACAGTCTTACGAGCAAGCATTTTCTGCCTTTGTAGTCTAGGTTATGGAGATACACTGGGGGAGTAGATGAGGATGAATTTGAGGGAGATGGTGTTGGAGGAGAGCCAGGGTTGTTTTGAGGGTTAGACATGATTGACGATTTCTTGAAAGAGTTTGGAATTTTTGGAGAAGAGGGCAATTAGAAGTGAAGAAGAGTTTTTGACGGTTTAGGAATTATGATGAAGACTGGAGAAATAGTGTGTATTTAAACCGAATTAGACATTTAATAAGTAACGACTGCTTTTTGCAGGGGTCAAATAGGAGTCTAATCAAACTGAAATTCCAGAATTTTGATGATCGATTTGGTTACCCTAGATATTAGGCAAAATTTACGGTTTAGAATTCTAGATGGATGGAACTAGTTCAATGCTAACGGATAGAATATTCTAGAAATTTGACAAGTATAGGACTTCTGCTCATGATTGAATTATTAATCTTTCTAATTGTGCAGAGTATAGAAAACATACCTGAGCTTTCATATGAACCCATACTGATGAACCAGGTTCTTCATTTAGAACTCTCTTGAACTTGCCTCAAATGCCATAATAGAGAAAATTTTGTAAGAGATCAGTGAGTCATATAAACACATGTCACAGGAATACACCAATTAAAGTATGAAGCTGAGTAAGAATTAATCTAGATATTTACACAAGTCTACAATTCCTAGCCAATTTTTTTTTTCATTTTTTTTCAATTATTTTTTTTTTCATTGTGCATTCTGAACTGTACCTATTAGGTGATCTTAATCATCCCTAATTCCAACCTATTCCTCTAAAAGTTTTCTCTACTCAGTGTTTTAGTGAAGATGTCAGCAATTTGTTTATCAGTAGCACAGAATGCTATGGAGATCAATCCTTTCTCATAGTTATCTCTTAAGAAGTGGTGGCTAACATCTATGTGCTTAGTCCTCTTATGATGAACAGGGTTCTTTGTCATACTTATAGCACTAGTGTTATCACAGAATATAGGAATGCAACCAACTTCAATGCCAAAATCTACCAGCTGTTGTTTGACCCATAGCAATTGAGCACAACAAGAAGCAACATCAACATGCTCAGCTTCAGCAGTAAATAAGGCCACTGAATTATGCTTTTAGTAGCCCATGACACAAGACATGAACCAAGGAAGTGTGCCATACCTGAGGTGCTCTTCCTATCCACTAGGAAACCTGCATAATCAGCATTAGCATATCCTACTAGATTGAAATTACTACCTTTGGGGTACCAAAGACAGATCAGTGGTGCCTTTCAAATATCTTAGTATCCCCTTGACAGCAGTCAAGTGAGACTCTTTTGGATTGGCCTGAAAACGAGCACAAAGCCCTACACTGAAAACAATGTCAGGTCTACTGGAAGTAAGATACAAGAGTGAACCAATCATACCCCTGTACAACTTTTGATCAACTGATGAACCAGGTTCATCAATGTCTAATTTAGTGGCAGTTGCAATGGGTGTGTCTATTTCTTTTGATTCTTCCATTTTAAACTTTTTGATAAGCTCTTTTGCATACTTCTGCTGATGGATCATGGTTTCATTAGGACTTTGTTTGATCTGTAAGCCTAAGAAGAAGTTAAGCTCACCCATCATACTCATTTCAAACTCACTCCCCATTAGTTTTGCAAAGTCTTTACTTAGCTTATCAGTGGTGGCCCCAAAAAGATTATGTCATCAACATATACTTGTACCACAAGGAGATCCTTACCTTTTTCCCTTAAGAATAAGGTACTGTCAATTTAACCTCTTTTATAACCATGTTCAAGAAGAAATTTGGCTAGTCGTTCATACCATGCTCTTGGGGCCTGCTTGAGTCCATAGAGAGCCTTGTCTAACTTATACACATGTTCAGGACATTCCTTGCTCTCAAACCCTGGAGGTTGTTTCACAAACACTTCTTCTTTCAGGTAGCCATTTAGGAAGGCACTTTTGACATCCATCTGATGAAGAGTGAATTCCATGTGTAATGCAAAAGCTATGAGGAGTCTGATTGCCTCTAGTCTTGCAACTGGAGCAAAAGTCTCATCATAATCTAAGCCCTCCTCTTGGCTGTAACCTTGGACCACCAGTCTTGCCTTGTTTCTTGTAACTGTTCCATCTTCATCAAGTTTGTTCTANTCGGCTTCAACATCACAAAGAGCCTTACCTGTAGCAAGGAAAGGTCTCCCAAGAATAATCAGCACTCCATAATCAACCTCACAATCTAGAATGACAAAATCTGCCGGGAGAATGAATTTATCAACACGAATCAAAATATCTTCAATCACACCCAAAGGCCTCTTCATGGTACGATCAGCCACTTGCAATCACATAGATGTGGGTCTTGGTTGCCCAATTCCCAAAGTCTTGAAAACCAAATAAGGCATCAAATTGATACTTGCCCCAATATCACGAAGAGCTTTAGCAAACTCGGCACTTCCAATTTTACAAGGAATCGTGAAAGCACCGGGATCCTCCAACTTAGGATCCATTGAACTCACTTGATGAGTGCCTTTGATGGTCTCAAAATTCATTGACCGCTTCTTTGTCACAAGATCCTTCATAAACTTTGCATAGCCGGGCATTTGTTCCAAAGCTTCAAAAATGGCACATTGGTTGAGAGGCTCTTCATCATTTGAATGAACTTCTTGAATCGATTCTCACCATTTTTCTTGGCATGTCTTTGAGGGTATGGAGTAGGAGGCTTAGGTAATGGCGCCTTAGCCTTTTGCACTACCAGCTCGGGTATGTCAATAATATATTCCCTAGACGGGTTCACCTTCTCTTGAGTCTCTTCCACATTATCATCAATATCAATCCGAACTTCATCATTAGGTTGCATCACATTGTTTGGGATCTCTTCTTCTTGCATCACTTGATCATCATCAACAAGTTGCCTTCCACTTGAGGTGGGTGAAATCCCGCCTCTTCCACTTCTTGTGATAACTGCCATGGCATGCGCCGTGTTGTTACCACCCTTCAGGTTTAACACTGTGTAACTTGTTAGTGCCCCTCTAGGCCGAGAATTTAAAGCTTGAGAGATTTGCCCCGTTTGAACTTCTAGGTTGCGGATTGATGTGTTGTGTGAGGGAAGTTGGGCATCCTAATCGGCATTCTTTTCCATCATTTTCTTGAACATATTTTAAATACACCCCATCTCCCCATCTCATTATTTGAGGAACTCGAACCATGGGAAGGATAAGGAGGTGGGTTTCATGGTTGTTGGTACATTGGGTGCCTTTGAAAACCTGGCCCTCGGTTGCCTTAATTGTTGTTGGATCCGCCTTGGTACCAATTTCCTTGATTGCTTAATTATAGTTGCCTTGATTGTCTTGATGTCGCCATTGTTGTTGTCTTGGGCCTTGGAAGTTTTTTATTTGCCCTTGAAAATTATTCACATATTGCACTCTGATGTTCTAAACGTCAATACCACACAAGAAGGGGGGTGATTTGTGTGGTACCTAATTTTCGCTCTAGAAGAACCTGGTTCTTCTAGGTGTTCTAACTACTACTATTTGCGGAATAATAAGTACATAAAATAAAGAACACAGAGATTTTTACGTGGAAAACACCTTGCTCAAAAGGTGAAAAAACCACGACCTACTACTCAGTAGGATTTTCCCAAACTTCCACTAATATCACTGAGCCAAAACAGCATTTACAAAAACTCTTTGTAAACCTAAGGATTAACTCTAATCCCGTTGTAGCACACAGCCTCAACTGTTGCGACAACTTCAAGTTAGCTTATAACTTGAGCATTCTAAGTGCCTAATACAATTGATTCTATGAAAGCTGAAAGGTACAACTTTAAACCACCTACTACAATTGAACTAGAATAAAAGAAAGACGCAATGGAATTGGTTCTTCTATCTCGTTCTAGTAGCTTTAGGAGTGGACACTCAAATCTCACATAAATTGCTTGCAAAATCGCCTTGCTCTTTTGCTCTCAATTTAGTTTAACTTCTGCATTTGTGCAATACCTGTAAAAGAGAACAATCACTGTCTTTTAATAGGTTAGTAATCAGAGTTTGATTGGGACTCAATTGCTGATCTTCTATCGTAGTTGAGTTCTTGAAGATCTCAAACTCCAACACTATCTTTATCCGGATTGTATTCTCTTCATATAAGGAGACTTTCTCCCCTTATCCAATATGCAACCTTTTTTATCAGATCAGGAGATATTGCTGCTTGATCAGTAGGACTTATCTCCTTCACGTGCATCTCACATGTGTAGGTTGATCATGACCGTGCTTCACAAGATAGACCTGGTCCATAACTGAGTTCATTTGTCATTCTTCAAAGCTTCACCTGTTCTTGGGCCAACAAATTCCCCCTTTTTGATGATGACAAACTCTATGCTTTTTACTGATCAAGGGTCCTGTAAGAACTCAGCTTAACCATCAACACTAAACTTAGAAAATTCACTTATCATCAAGGACCAGGTTAATTAGGTTATAAATATCAATTATTTCAGAATAATGTGTAAAGCACAATATCTCTTCCCCCTTTTGGCATCATCGAAAAGTTGCATACACAATGTGAATCCAAGATTTTAATAAGTACTCATGGCCACTGGGGCAACGACAAGTGCAATCATGGTTCAATCATCCGTAATCAAACGAACATATTTAAACTATCAAGGTTAGAATAATCATTGAACAAGAGAAAATAGCAGTTGTCATTGATAGAGATATGTTGCCATCAACAATCCACAAAAAGAAAGAAAAACATTCAAACCATGAGCAAAAATAGAAAAATCCCTAATCTGGGTCACTGGGGGTACTAGACAAGTTTAGGAGACAAAGGCTAGAAGTCCTAAGGTTTGGAGGAACTGGAGGGTCGAGTTTGGAGAAGATTAAGCATGTTCTGAAGAATTCCATCATTCTTCTCCTTTTCTTTGGCAAGCTCAATTCTGAGACCATCCCTCTCAGTTTCCACTTCAACCACACGAGCCTTGAGCCAAGCAATTTCAGCATCCTTAGGTGCACATTCCTGAACCAAAGTCCTAACTTTGCTGTTGATGGGTGTCTTCAGAGATAAACCAGGTTCAACTGGGATAGCATTGATTGGATAGTCACAGGCAAGAAGAGTTTTGATGCGAAAGTGTTCCTTGCTCGAGGCCATTTCCCATTTCTTCAGAGGCACATTTAGCCTGTCCAGAACTGTGGTTAGTATGAAGCCATATGGAGTAGCATGAGCCTTGGAACCATTTATGACCCTGTCTAGCAATTTGACTATGAGGGCAGGCCAGTTGATTTG
>NW_017670255.1:1012912-1037917 GCF_001879085.1 Nicotiana attenuata | reverse complement strand
GGTGTTTAGCACTATCACTATTTGCAGTGAATAATAAGTACTAAACATAAAGAACACAGAGATTTTTACGTGGTAAAACACCTCGCTCAAAAGGTGAAAAAAACCACGACCTACTACTCAGTAGGATTTTCCCAAACTTCCACTAATATCACTGAGCCAAAACAGCATTTACAAAAACTCTTTGTAAACCTAAGGATTAACTCTAATCCCGTTGTAGCACACAGCCTCAACTGTTGCGACAACTTCAAGTTAGCTTATAACTTGAACATTCTAAGTACCTAATACAATTGATTCTATGAAAGCTGAAAGGTACAACTTTAAACCACCTACTACAATTGAACTAGAATAAAAGAAAGACGTAATGGAATTGGTTCTTCTATCTCGTTCTAGTAGCTTCAGGAGTGGACACTCAAATCTCACATAAATTGCTTGCAAAATCGCCTTGCTCTTTTTCTCTCAATTTAATTTAACTTCTGCATTTATGCAATACCTGTAAAAGAGAACAATCACTATCTTCTAATAGGTTAGTAATCAGAGTTTGATTGGGACTCAATTGCTGATCTTCTATCGTAGTTGAGTTCTTGAAGATCTCAAACTCCAACACTATCTTTATCCGGATTGTATTCTCTTCATATAAGGAGACTTTCTCCCCTTATCCAATATGCAACCTTTTTTATCAGATCAGGAGATATTGCTGCTTGATCAGTAGGACTTATCTCCTTCACGTGCATCTCACATGTGTAGGTTGATCATGAACGTGCTTCACAAGATAGACCTGGTCCATAACTGAGTTCATTTGTCATTCTTCAAAGCTTCACCTGTTCTTGGGCCAACAAATTCCCCCTTTTTGATGATGACAAACTCTATGCTTTTTACTGATCAAGGGACCTGTAAGAACTCAGCTTAACCATCAACACTAAACTTAGAAAATTCACTTATCATCAAGGACCAGGTTAATTAGGTTATAAATATCAATTATTTCAGAATAATGTGTAAAGCACAATATCTCTTCCCCCTTTTGGCATCATCGAAAAGTGCAATCATGGTTCAATCATCCGTAATAAAACGAACATATTTAAACTATCAAGGTCAGAATAATCATTGAACAAGAGAAAACAGCAGTTGTCATTGATAGAGATATGTTGCCATCAACAATCCACAAAAAGAAAGAAAAACATTCAAACCATGAGCAAAGATAGAAAAATCCCTAATCTGGGTCACTGGGGGTACTAGACAAGTTTAGGAGACAAAGGCTAGAAGTCCTAAGGTTTGGAGGAACTGGAGGGTTGAGTTTGGAGAAGATTAAGCATGTTCTGAAGAATTCCATCATTCTTCTCCTTTTCTTTGGCAAGCTCAATTCTGAGACCATCCCTCTCAGTTTCCACTTCAACCACACGAGCCTTGAGCCAAGCAATTTCAGCATCCTTAGGTGCACATTCCTGAACCAAAGTCCTAACTTTGCTGTTGATGGGTGTCTTCAGAGATAAACCAGGTTCAACTGGGATAGCATTGATTGGATAGTCACAGGCAAGAAGAGTTTTGATGCCAAAGTGTTCCTTGCTCGAGGCCATTTCCCATTTCTTCAGAGGCACATTTAGCCTGTCCAGAACTGTGGTTAGTATGAAGCCATATGGAGTAGCATGAGCCTTGGAACCATTTATGACCCTGTCTAGCAATTTGACTATGAGGGCAGGCCAGTTGATTTGATTTTCTCTCTCCAGGAATTCCATAAGAACCAGATCCATGTAGTTAGCGGTGTGCCTTCTCTCCTGTCCTGGCAATAAGCACTTGTTGACAAACTCAAACACAACCTTGTGCTCAGGCCTCATCTCCCTTTTCTGCACAGCCCTGGCTTCATTCACTTCCTTTGAATCACAGAACCTCTTGGTGATTTCAAGGGCAGTAGGGAGGGAGTCCAGGCATGGCCACCTCTGCCTAGTATAGTCATCAAACCCTTCAGAGGGTATGTCCAGAATCTCTCCCAGTTTCTCTGCATCAAACTGCACTGGGACTCCCTTCACTAAGCTACTAACAACTCCATCCTTAACAGCAGCATTTGCCATAAATTCAATCAGCTCATTTTTGGCTAGCCTACCATCCATTTGAAGGACTATGTCCTTCCATCCCTGAGCAGCTAAAGAGTCTACCAATCTCATCATCCCTGGTTCCACCAGGTCCCTCAACATTCTACCTTTTAAAATCTTCCTTCTGCCAAAGATGGCAAGCTTGTCCTGTTCCTTCTCAGAATCATTCTCTTCTTTTTCTCCACTCCAGTCATCATCATCTGAAACTTTTGTTTGTTTAGCTTTCACTGCAGATCTTGTCCTCTTGGCTAGTGTGGGTTCAGCAGACACAGGTGCAGAAGAAGACTTCTTGGAGGAAGTCTTGGGCTTTTTAGGCTTGGGTGTAGGAACCTCTTCTGTTGTACCCCTTTCTTGATGGACCAGTTCCATCTCCTCTTCCTCAACAACCTCTGAGGATTCTGCAATCTTTCCCTTTCCCTTATCCATTTTCTTTTTCTTACTTTCTTCTAAGGCTTTTTGTAGATCAGCTTCACTCTGTTTTACCCTGCTTCTTGTGGCTCTACCCCTAGGCACTGAAGAGGCAGTAGGTGTTGGGGATGAAGCTTTTCTTTTCTTGGAAGGCTTGGGAACAGTTGGGGCTTTTGTTGTGGGAGCTCTGCGTTTCTTTGGGTCATAGCTTGCCCCAACCTTTTTCAGTAGATCAGCCAAGGTTTCTTCAGTAGATGAAACAGGTTCATCTCTTTGCTTGCTCAGATGAACCAACCCCTCAGCAGCTTCCCCAGAACCACTTCCCCCTGACTTCATGCCACTCTCTTCTAATCTCTCTTGTGCAACCCCACATATAGCAAGAACTGCTCCCTTCCCATTTCCCCTCTCTTCACCACATGCACCCTCTCTCTCTTTTTCTTTTTCAAAATTCTTTTTACCTCCACTCCTACGTATCTCAGGCACTTCAACATCCCTAATGGGTCCAACCAGAACAAATCTAGTCTCTAAGTTTTCAATCTTAGGTGAACTTACCTCAGTAAGGGATTCTTGAGTCTTCTCAGAGTTAGAAGACCCATGTCCTTCCCCCTTATTCGCTGATTGATAGGATTCAAACTCAGAGCTGGAGGCAGAATTTGGAGCTTGGCTTTGCTTCATTTGGCTTGCTTTAAACCTTTCATTTAAAGCCTTTCTCAAAGCCCCAGATGCTACAGTCTTACGAGCAAGCATTTTCTGCCTTTGTAGTCTAGGTTTTGGAGATACACTGAGGGGGAGTAGATGAGGATGAATTTGAGGGAGATGGTGGTGGAGGAGAGCCAGGGTTGTTTTGAGGGTTAGACATGATTGTCATTTTTTGAAAGAGTTTGGGAATTTTGGAGAAGAAGGCAATTAGAAGTGAAGAAGAGTTTTTGACGGTTTAGGAATTATGATGAAGACTGGAGAAATGGTGTGTATTTAAAGAGAATTAGACATTTAATAAGTAACGGCAACTTTTTGTAGGGGTCAAATAAGAGTCTAATTAAACTGAAATTCCAGAATTTTAATGATCGATTTGGTTTCCCTAGATATTAGGCAAAATTTACGGTTTAGAATTCTAGATGGACGGAACAGGTTCAATGCTAACGGATAGAATTTTCTAGGAATTTGACAAGTTTAGGACTTCTGCTCATGATTGAATTATTAATCTTTCTAATTGTGCAGAGTATAGAAAACATACCTGAGCTTTCATATGTATACTGATGAACCAGGTTCTTTATTTAGAACTCTCTTGAACATGCCTCAAATGCCATAATAGAGAAAATTTTGTAAGAGATCAGTGAGTCATATAAACACATGTCACAGGAGTATACTAATTAAAGTATGAAGCTGAGTAAGAATTAATCTAGATATTTACACAAGTTTAGAATTCCTAGCCAAATATTTTTTTTATATTTTTTTTTCAATTTTTTTTTTTCATTGTGCATTCTGAACTGGACCTATTAGGTGATCTTAATCATCCCTAATTCCAACCTGTTCCTCTCAAAGTTTTCTCTACTCAGTGCTTTAGTCAAGACGTCAGCAATTTATTTATCAGTAGCACAGAATTCTATGTAGATCAATTCTTTCTCATAGTTATCTCTTAAGAAGTGGTGCCTAACATCTATGTGCTTAGTCCTATTATGATGAACAGGGTTCTTTGTCATACTTATAGCACTAGTGTTATCACAGAATATAGGAATGCAACCAACTTCAATGCCAAATCTACCAGCTGTTGTTTGATCCATAGCAATTGAGCACAACAGGAAGCAGCAGCAACATACTCAACTTTAGCAGTAGATAAGGCCACTGAATTTTGCTTTTAGTAGCCCATGACACAAGACATGAACCAAGGAAATGTGCCATACCTGATGTGCTCTTCCTATCCACTAGGAAACCTGCATAATCAGCATCAGCATATCCTACTAGATTGAAATTACTACCTTTGGGGTACCAAAGACACAGATCAGTGGTGCCTTTCAAATATCTTAGTATCCTCTTGACAACAGTCAAGTGAGACTCTTTTGGATTGGCCTGAAAACGAGCACAAAGCCCTACACTGAAAACAATGTCAAGTCTACTGGCAGTAAGATACAAGAGTGAACCAATCATACCCCTGTACAACTTTTGATCAACTGATGAACCAGGTTCATCAATGTCTAATTTAGTGGCAGTTGCAATGGGTGTGTCTATTTCTTTAGATTATTCCATTTTAAACTTTTTGATAAGCTCTTTTGCATACTTCTGCTGATGGATCGTGGTTCCATTAGGACTTTGTTTGATCTGTAAGCCTAAGAAGAAGTTAAGCTCACCCATCATACTCATTTCAAACTCACTCCCCATTAGTTTTGCAAAGTCTTTACTTAGCTTATTAGTGGTGGCCCCAAAGATTATGTCATCAACATATATTTGTACCACAAGGAGATCCTTACCTTTTTCCCTTAAGAATAAGGTACTGTCAATTTTACCTCTTTTGTAACCATGTTCAAGCAGAAATTTGGCCAGTCGTTCATACCATGCTCTTGGGGCCTGCTTGAGTCCATAGAGAGCCTTGTCTAACTTATACACATGTTCAGGACATTCCTTGATCTCAAACCCTAGAGGTTGTTTCACAAACACTTTTTCTTTCAGGTAGCCATTCAGGAAGACACTTTTGACATCCATCTGATGAAGAGCGAATTCCATGTGTGCTGCAAAAGCTATGAGGAGTCTGATTGCCTCTAGTCTTGCAACTGGAGCAAAAGTCTCGTCATAATCTATGCCCTCCTCTTGGCTGTAACCTTGGACCACCAGTCTTGCCTTGTTTCTTGTAAACCTAAGGATTAACTCTAATCCCGTTGTAGCACACAGCCTCAACTGTTGCGATAACTTCAAGTTAGCTTATAACTTGAACACTCTAAGTACCTAATACAATTGCTTCTATGAAAGCTGAAAGGTACAACTTTAAACCACCTACTACAATTGAACTAGAATAAAAGAAAGACACAATGGAATTGGTTTTTCTATCTCGTTCAAGTAGCTTCAGGAGTGCACACTCAAATCTCACATAAATTGCTTGCAAAATCGCCTTGCTCTTTTGCTCTCAATTTAGTTTAACTTCTGCGTTTGTGCAATACCTGTAAAAGAGAACAATCACTATCTTTTAATAGGTTAGTAATCAGAGTTTGATTGGGACTCAATTGTTGATCTTCTATCATAGTTGAGTCCTTGGAGATCTCAAACTCCAACACTATCTTTATCCGGATTGTATTCTCTTCATATAGGGAGACTTTCTCCCCTTATCCAATATGCAACCTTTTCGATCAGATCAGGAGATATTGCTGCTTGATCAGTAGGACTTATCTCCTTCACGTGCATCTCACATGTGTAGGTTGATCATGACTATTCTTCACAAGATGGACCTGGTCCATAACTGAGTTCATTTATTATTCTTCAAAACTTCACCTGTTCTTGGGCCAACACACTTCCTCTTCTTATTCATTATAGGAATCATCTTGCTCAAATCCACCATCTTCTTGCACATAGTTCTCCACTCGATTTTGTACTTATGGATCCTTGGTCCTCCTCTTGTTCACCATCATGTTCACTCCTTCCATAGCATTGACTTGCTTCATAGTTTGCACTTGATTTAGTTGAGCCTTTGCTAGTTGAGTCATGGTAGTTGTCAATTCGGCAATGGCTTGCCCATGGTCTTGTAATTCTTTGTGAAGGTAGATAATATTTGGGTCACCTTGTGGAACATTGGTCCGAGATTGCCAAGTCAACGACATATCCGCCATTTCATCCAAAATCTCACACGCCTCCGCATAAGGCGTAGTCATAAAGTTCCCATTGGCTAGTTGATTCACTACACATTGGTAGGTTGTGTTAATCCCACGATAGAAGGTTTGTTGAATCATGTTTTCCGTCATATCGTTTTGGGACATTCCTTAACCATTGTTCTATATCGCTCCCATATCTCGTGTAGTGGTTCATTCGGCTCTTGCTTGAATGCCAAAATCTCATCTCGAAGTGTAGCCATGTGCCCAGGAGAGAAGAACTTAGCAATGACTTTTCCGCCAACTCATCCCAAGTGTGAATTTAATGGTTCGACAATCTTTCCAACAAATCTAAAGCGTTCCCCCATAGAGAAAAGGGAAAAAGCCTTAACCTCACTGCATCCTTGGAGACATTTGTTTGCTTGCTCCCCAACAAGTGTCCACAAACCCCTTCAAATGTTTGTAAGCATTTTGTGTTGGAGCACCAACGAAGAAACCCCGTTGCTCAAGCAAAGTGAGCATCACATTGGTGATTTCGAAGTTTCTCGCCCAAATACGGGGAAGGACTATTGCACTAGCAACCTTTGTTGGGAATTTTTCGGTGTGGAGCTGCTCGTGGTGGAGGTGGGGGTGGAACGGGCACATTGCGATGAGGTATCGGCCTCTCCAATTGGCTTGTGGCTTATGAGGTACCTCCTCTACTTGCTCGTCATCCGCATCTACATCCCCCAACGACAAATTTCCGAGCTCATTGTTCGCCATGATTATACCTAAGATTACTCACACAAGTTAGTAACACGGAAGGAAAAGAATATATTCCAAAAACAAACCAAAATATATAGCTAACACCATTTTAACTCCCCGGCAACGGCGCCAAAAATTTATCCACGTCCAATCCCCACTCAATAGGGAGTGGAATCGGTCATTGAAGAATAGTACCCAACAAGAGTCGGGGTCGATTTCCACAGGGAGTTACTAGGAGTGTTAGGAGTATACACTTGACGAAAGCGAAAGGAATATCTAAATTGCACTTCCACCAAAAGTTTTGGTTTCTAATTCTAAGTTTACTCTAGCAATTATCAACTAAGAAAAGAAACTAAAAGTGAATGATTGTTTGTAGTGTTTTTCCAAATAGTTAAAAAGCCTAGGGATGTAACCATAACCTAGGTGTTCACCTAATGGGTTAAATACGGTAATACTTGGTTTGTTGATCGGTGTGTATTATAGCTCTCAACATTACCTTACCCACTCAATAACTCTCGGTCAAAGAGTGATTTTGCCCTACTTGGCTTTCTCAAGTCCAAATGGATATCAAATAAAATAGTTGCTATGAGCTCAAGTCGGTTCTCACTATCTCTAGTCTGAACCCTTTAATTAGGCTAATCAAACCCTCAATTAGCCCAATTCCTTGTTAGCCAAGTTATCCTAGACTAGATCCCTCTTTCTCAAGTAGAGACCAAGTAAAAAAGGCATGAATCAATATTTGCAACCATTAATTCTAAAACTGAAGCATAAACTAAGCTAAATAATCAACACTCAATCATAAACAATCATTAAATTAAGTTCCATAAGGTTTGCACACTAAGGTTGGCTCAATCCTAGTAACAATCTAGCTACTCATAGTGGGAATTGAAGAAAATAAAGAAGAAATGATAATTAAACTCATAATCTAAGAATAAAATGATTAAATATACTCCTTCCATTCCAATTTATGTGGACCTATTTGACTGGGCACGGAGTTTAAGAAAAAATAAAGACTTTTGGAATTTGTGGTCCTAAATAAGTTCAAAAGGGGCCCAGAGTATTTGTGTGGTTATAAAAGCTTCTCATTAAGGGTAGAATTGTAAGTTTAAGCTAAATTGTTACCAAATTTAGAAAGGGGTCATTCTTTTTGGAACAGACTAAAAAGGAAATAGGTTCACATAAACTGGAACAGAGGGAGTAATGTTTAAATACTAAAATAGTCACAAGCTTCCTAAAATGGCAAAATGTAACGGCTACAGCAACCCAAACTTTGAAACTTGACCTAAAAATGTGAAACTTGTCTATTTATAGTAGCCCAAAATTTGCTAACAAAAATGCCCCTTGGGAGGTTCTGTGGCCGCGCAGTTCCATTTGCAGTCTGCAAATTTCTTCCTTTAGCAAGATCTTGGATTCTGCAGCCGCACAATTCTATATTGCGGCTGCGAATAATCTTCTGTGGCCGCACAAATCTTGTGCGGTCTGCACTTTAGCAAGGCTTAAGGTCTTGGTCTTTTGCACACTCTCTGAACTTTGAATCATTTGTCAGTGTAGACCTTGTTCTGCGGCCGTGCAATTCATGTGCGGTACGCACATTGGCCAAATTCCTAGTGGGCACTTTCACTTGATATTCGGCTGTAGATGGAATTCTGCAGTTGCAGAAATCCTTCTGCGGACCGCACTTCTTTAGTTCTGCACCCTTTCTTGCCTTGTGATTCGGAACACTCCTTTATGAGTCGGATTTCATCATTGGAGACCAAACTTCCAACATTCCTGCAATTTTCACACTTTCATTAGTTTCGGGAACATAAATCACTACTTTCGAACTAAAACAAAAGCAATAAGGTGCTAATAAGTAGTCAAAATTCTCACTTATCAATGCATCACAATACACGGAGTAGATTCTGAACCTGAAGGCAACACCAACACTAGGGCTGGAGTCAAAGCAGTCTTGAGCTTCTAAAATCTCAACTCACACTCATCGAACCATCTAAAAAGAGCACCCTATGGGTGAACTTGGTCAATGGGGACGAGGTAGATGAAAACCCCTCCATGAACCAGCGATAATAACTCGCCAAACCCAGGAAGCCCCAAATCTCCATTGCTGATGTAGGTCTAGGCCGGTTCTGAACTGCCTCAATCTTCTTAGGATCCACTATAATGCCCTCGAAAGTTACAACATGGCCAAAAAAGGCAACCGAATCCTACACTCACACATTGAAAACTTGGCATATAACTGACGATCCCTCAAAGTATGAAATACGATTCGCAGATACTGCTCATGCTCCTCTCAACTGTGGGAGTAGATCAAAATATCATCAATGAAGACGATCACAAAAGAATCCAAATATGGCTTGAACACCCAGTTCATCAAATCTATAAAGGTTGTTGGGGCATTAATCAAGCCAAAT
Organism: Nicotiana attenuata; assembly: GCF_001879085.1. Classification (NCBI taxonomy): domain Eukaryota; kingdom Viridiplantae; phylum Streptophyta; class Magnoliopsida; order Solanales; family Solanaceae; genus Nicotiana; species Nicotiana attenuata. The sequence continues at coordinate 1,028,482 of NW_017670255.1, read as the reverse complement.
GACATCACTAAGAACTCATAGTGACCACACCGAGTTTGAAAAGCTGTCTTAGGGACATCCGATGCCTTAATCTTCAACTGATGGTGGCCAAATCTCAAATCAATCTAGGAAAATACATTGGCACCCTGAAGCTGATCAAATAAGTTATGATTCATCGGCAACGGATACTTGTTCTTAATAGTGACTTTGTTCAACTACCGATAGTCTATACACATCCTCATTGTTCTATCCTTCTTCTTCACAAACAACATAGGTGCACCCCAAGGCGAGATACTAGGTCTAATGAATCCCTATCAAGAAAATCCTACAATCGCTCCTTCAATTTCTTCAACTCAACTGGGTCCATACGGTACGTTGTGGTAGAAATATGCTAAGTGCCCGGAACCAGATCAATGCAGAAATCAATATCTCTATCGGGCGGCATCCCCGACAAGTCAATAGGAAACATCTTTGGAAACTCGCGCACAACTGGTACTGAATCCATGGAAGAAACCTCCGCACTAGGATCACGGATATAGGCCAAATATGCTAGACATCCCTTCTCGACCATACGCCGAGCTTTTACATAATATAGAACCCTACTAGTAGAATAGCCAGAGTCCTCCTCCACTCTAATCGAGGAAACCCCCGCATGGCTAATGTCACAGTCTTGCGTGATAGTCCAAAATAGCGTGATAAGGTAACAGTCAATCCATGCCCAATATAATATCAAATTCCATATCAGGAAGTATAAGGTCTGCCCTGGTCTCAAAGCTCCCGATAGAAACCACACACAAGTGATAAACACGATCTACCACAAAAGAATCTCCCACAGGCATGGACACATAAATAGGAGCACTTAAAGAATCACGAGGCATAACCAAATATGAGGATAAATAGGATGACACATATGAATAAGTAGAGCCCGGATCAAATAAAATTGAGGCATATCTATGAAAAATAGGAACAATACCTACGATGATGACATCAGATGAATTTAACTCAAATCTAGTTGGAAATGCATAGAAACGGGGCAGGGCCCCATGATCGGGTCCAATCCAGCACTACTATTGAGTAGCGAGGGTGGTCGATGCTGTTTTACCCAACTAGGTCGGGATCGAATCCACAGGGAGTTAATTTGTTTGGAATTAGATTTACATCTAAGTCTAGATGCGGGTTTTGCTCTTAAATACACTTCCACACATGTTTGGTTTGATTCTACTTCTAATGCTATTCTATAGTATGTAATATTTGAAACTAAGTATAATGTTTTTGTTGTTGAATTTCAAGGGTAAAAGGGACTAGGGTAGTGACTTCTACCTAGGTGGATATCTAACGGGTAGCAAGAATCTAGGGCAATCATGTGATTAATTAGGGTCGTAATACAGCTATCACACCCGGGTACTCACTCTATATCTCTCGGTAGTTTGAGTAATTTTACCCAATTTGGTTTTCTCAAGTCCAAATGGGTATTCATGCAATACAAGTGATATTAGCTCAAGTCGGGTATCACTATCTCTAGGTTTAACCCTTTAATTAGGGCTATCAATTTCTTGAATTCACCCCAATTCCTTGTTAGCCTAGTTTTCCTAGACTTAGTCCCTCTTTCTCCAGTAGAGACTAGGTCATAAAGGCATGAACCAATATTTGCAACCACTAATTCCATAGTTCTAGCAAGAACTAGGCTAAATACCACTAACCCATACACATTCAGGCCCTAAAATTCAAGACCCATCAAGTACCCACACTAGGATTGGGTCACAACCCTAGCTATGGGTTTAGCTACTCATGGAAATAATAGAAATCAAAGATAAAATGAAGATAAAATTCATATTACTAGATTAAAAGATGAAAATCTAATGTTGAAAGATAATTCTAGTACAAAATTGCCCAAAACGGAATATCCAGCCGTCTCACGTGCTCAGCTAAAACATAACTTAACCAAAAAATGTCAAAAAGATATATTTATACCAAGCTGAAATTTTCAGACAAAAATACCCCTGCGGAGGTTTCGCGACCGCGTAATTCTTACTGCGGCCGCATTCTTGCTTTCACGGCCACGTACTTCTAACCGCGGTCCGCATTCTTCAAATTTGGATTTGGGTTGAGGTGAGTTTCGCGGGCCGCATAATTCCCATCGCGGTCGCGTAATGGATTTCCGCGACCGCGTAATTCTGACGCAGACCGCACTTCCTTCTTTTGCTCAAGTTGTGAGCTCTCTGAATCTCATGCATCGTGGTCCGCAAAATTCCCATCGCGGCCGTGGTGAGACTTTCGCGGCCGCACGTTTCTGATGCGGACCTCGCTTATCATTTGGCCTGAACGTGCAACTCTCTGAATCTCCCATTCGCGGACCTCATATTTCTGATCGCGGCCGTGTTGTGGCTTCTGCGGCCGCACAATATTTGTGCGGTCCGTGTTTCAGATCTCTTTGGCCTAGTCTTGGTTTTTGTTCAAGTTTTGACTCCTTTAGGAGTTGATTATGACTCCTTTGGCTTATTTTGAACAATTCCTGCAAGCAATCATGTAACATTAGTTTCCGGGAATACCTTTACGCATTTTTGGCCTAAAACGCAAGTAAAAGAGAGCAAATAATAGGTTAAAATTCCTACTTATCAACTCCCCCAAACTTAAGCATTTGCTTGTCCTCAAGCAAATAAGGTAATTCCCACCTCTACTAAAACAGAAGGATACTTCAGCTACCCTAATGTGAATCAATCATTTATCATTTGGGTCTAACAATTACCCTCAACACAAATGAATTATCAACAACACCATGCTTTGACTTTTTGAGTACCATAGCTCTAATGTGTGACAAGAGCATCAAGAGTTTACTTAACTCACCAAGGAAGCTCGCTCTACTACGTAGGTCATTGTGGAACCCAAACTCCTTCTCATCTACTCTCCATAAGCAAATCTCACCTTAGATTGTAACACTCAAAACAAGGATTGTGAAGAAGTACGCTCATCTCTCTTAAAAGAATGTCACAAGTCCGACTCTAAGTACCATAAGCTTGCCCCTTATGTAGATCACCCCAAATGTAATCTCACTCAACTCGAAACCATATAGGGCTTTTGTGGGAATGTAATGAAAGCTTTTGGATCAAGATAGGACTTAATCGGCATGTGATGGTTTCATCTTTCCTTAAGCACTCCATTTTCTCATTTCGGCTCATACATTCTTGACTCTTTGAGTCATGTTCTTTTTTTTTCCTTAGGGAACTAGAGAGACACACTGTCATTCTTTTTTTGCTCATGACACTCATTTTTCTCCTTTTATAATCATTCCAAGCATTTCATCTTTGCTTTCTTTGAATCCCTTCAATTTTCACTTTTTTTTGACACATTTCTTTTTGGCCTTTCTTTCTTTTCTTTGCCTTCCCTTTTCTTTATTTCTTTTTGTTCTTTGTACCTTTTATTACTTTGACATTCCTCATCTCTCCCCCAAACTTATGCTTTTGCCAATTGTTTATCAAGAACGCTAAGGAAAGATCAGGTGTCAAGAGAGGGTCATTATAGAACGGATAAAGCCTTGTAACGTGGTTATTGAAAGAAAAAGGGCTTCGGCTCAAAGGGGTATACTAGGGATATCATATTGGTAGGCTATGGAAGCATTCAAGTTTCAAGTTTTGATCAAGGAGATCCTACAATCATTTCTCAAGTCGAGCTACACTTTGAATTTCGCCTAGACAAACATTCAGGGCAAGTTCTAGACTTATTGGCACGGGACATGGACTTGCAATTCAATACCTCACCTCTCAAGCTGCTGGATTGTTAAAAAGAATAGAGTCGAGGGCCAACAACAACCCTGGCTAAGATTGAACATCACAGATGGCTCCAAGAAGCCACTCGATGATTGTTTTAGTCAACACAAGAGTCTAAAGGTCACAACTAGAGCTATTATTTGCCAATCAGCTTGTTTCTAACCATAAGGTCGAAGGTAAATGTGTTAGGCCCAAGTGAAGCCTGCTTGAGACACTTTTATTCATTACTACCATTTACACCAAAACATAAAGAAAACGGACTCAATCCCTTAAGAAGGTTGTCACGCCAACCATCGTTGGGAAGAGCCACCCGGTTCACACAACGTATACCTTTAGAAAGAACCGTGACATTAAGAAAATCAAAGGCTTATTGTCAACATAAAACATCAAAAAAAAAAAAAGGCTAACCAATAAACAGGAAGCTACTAAAGGAAATAAGAAGTTATGCTAATAAGGGAAAATAACGAAAGAAGTTATGAAGTAAACTACGGAAATTAAACTGAATATATACATCAAATGGTAAAATATATACATACCAAATGTGAAAATGACGAATATATACATACCAAAAGTAAAAATAACGAATATATACATACCAAAAGTGAAAATAAAGATAAGTAAAGGTAAAGAAAAATAGTGTACTGGTTATTACATACCAAATGTCATAAATCAAAATGAACCACCCCCAAATGGAAGATAGCATTGTCCTTAATGCTAATAGTCAAATAAGAACATGGAAAAGGGGTAGAGAGTAAAGAAAACTCCCTATGTGGCATCTGTCTACATTAGGTCCTCCACCTGAGCAGTGTCCTCTCCAGTTGTATCTCCTCATCCTCTAAATGGGGGACTACAGGGTTGTTGAGCATCTGAATCAGCTCCTCAGCAGTGTGTGATGCTGCAGCTAGCTCCTTAGACTGGCCGGCTACTACCCCTGGTGACTCGGGCTCTACTATATGAGCTGCTAGGACTGTATCATCCATAAGACGGTCCATAGGCAAATCTCCCGCATGTGCAATCTTCTCAACCTCCTTAGCCAACTTCCCGACCGACTCCTTTTGAGTCTTTTTCAGCTTCCTCACCTGCTTCCCCAAATCCTTGATCACCTTCCCATGTGCATCAAGAGTCTCCCTGATCTTCTTTTGGTCGTCCAGAATCATCTTCTGGTTGTCCAGAATCTTCTTCAATGAGTCATCCACTGATGAAGGTACCTGAAGCTCTGTTGGGACTGAAGGATGTGCTGCCACTGCACTGGATATGGAAGATAGCTTTGTGGTAGTTGCCTATATCCAGTTGTTGAGATTGACTAGTGTCTGGGAAACCCTCAATGCAGTCTGAGGGTAGGTAGAAGATGATGGCAGTGACAGTGGCACTGAAGATGGAGGAGGCATGGTTGCTGCTCCGGTAGAAGTATCGATGGTTGTGGAGGGCTCGGCAACTGATCCGGTGGCCACTACCCCTTGCTCTTCAGATTGGCCAGTGGAGGTAGTGGCTTTACCCTTGAATTTAGGGTTGTCCGATCCCTGAAGGTGGTACCATGAGAAAGGCTTTTTATGCTTCACCTCCACATCAAAGTGCCTTGGATCAACCCCTTGGTCTTTGAAGTACTCAGTCAGGAAGTTGGGGTAGGGATAAGATATTTCTCTTTTCTGCACTGTGTTGGAGATGTTGTAGGACATCAAGTTTCCTACATTGATAGGATATCCTGCCATGATAGAAGCGACCAACATTGCTCGGAAAAGTGGAAGGACATGGTCATGCTGGCAAGGGTCAAGGCGGCTGCACACGAATGTCTGCCACCCTTTTGCTTCAAAGCTAAGGGTGTTTCTGAGGATTGGTACTCCCGCTGTGAGCCATACAGGTGTCGACCCTGGAATAGCAAGTATCTCAGCTAGACATGGGCAAACTGCCTCACCCAAGGCTAGCTTCTCCAGATATTGCACTGACTCAACCTCCTCGAACCTTGCATATCTGTTCGGTGCTTGGCCATCAAACCGGAGTTTCAAATTCCGGACATTTGTCACTTTTGTACCCTTTTTGATGTGGGCAACATTAGTATAAAACTCCTTGACAAGGTATTCATTGGCATCTTGCGGTTGGCCGGAGAACCAATTCCATCCATTTCTCTCCGTGAATTGCTTTAGGACATTTTGATTGTGTTGGCTCAGGTCTTTGGTTATGAATTGACGTTCAAGGGTGAGCGACCTTTGGGACCACCATTCCCGGAATTTGGAATATGCCTTCTCAGTGACAAACCTATCAGCCCCCACCTCCGGCCTCCGTGATCTATCCATACCTCCCATAATTGTATCACCCCCTCTCCCATAATCCAGGACTTCATCAACATCATCTACATTTATTGGAGCTGTGGGAGCATGTGCAGAAGAGGGTTCAGAATCTTTACTACCCTCTTCCTAGCCCTCGGATGAACCCTCAGATGAACCAATAGAGGAGGAGGGCTCGTCAACCAAATAAAATTTCCCCGGGAGCTGTGTGGGGATCTGTGCCGGCACGGAATCTCCTTCAAAAGCTTCTCGGGATGGGACATATTCACTGGTCTCAGAATGGTCCGCGGCTCTATCTGCAGCTTTAATGGAGGCTCTTAATTTGCCGATAGACTTTTGAACTGTTAGAGGTAGCTTGCTCTTGCCTTTACCCCTGCCTCGGGAGGGTTCTGCCCTCCCTTTGGAAGTATCACCTCTACCTCGGGAACGTACCATTTTCTGCAACATACAAGCAGTGAAATTCAGTTAGAATTGGTGTTCAACATGATTTAAAGCATTACAGAGGAAATGAAAGACAGTGCTTCCCAGAACAGGGCAGTGCGGACCGCACAAAAGTGAGTGCAGTCGCGAAATGCCCATCGCGGACCGCGTAAAAGTTAAAACGGCCGCGAAGAGGTCATGCTCAGACTAATGACTCTATAAAGTTGATCAATGTGGACCGCATAAAAGTAGGACGCGGCCGCGAATGACCCATCGCAGACCGCGTAAAAGTGAACACGGCCGTGAAGGCAAAAGATAAACTCTCTGAAGTTTTAAAAGTGCGGACCGATAAAACTTAGACGTGGTGTCGAAAGCTGAACAACCCTTAGTGTTTTAAAGATAGGGTCTCGCGGACCGCGTAGTTTTGGACACGGCCGCATACCCTATCACGGACCGCGGAAAATTGACAGCGGCCGCGAAATTCAAATGAAATCGGCACTGAAGAACACTGACAACTAGGGTTTTCACTAATTGTGAAAAAATCATAGCAATTAACCATGCAAAGTTACTAACCCCCAGTCCCCATCAGGCATACAAACACTACCCACATATATTTAAGCAACACTTAAGCATTAATTTGACATTATGGCATGTATTTAACCCTAACTAAAAAGGAAAATTAAAACAAAGAGTAAAGAAAAGAAAAAAGATAAAATCAAATCATTGATATGAACATACCAATTGTAAAATATGGTATGAAATCTGCACTTGATGAGAATGAGATGAATTTGAAACCAAGTAGAGAGGCACAGTGCTTCAGGTGAGTTTGAGAAGTTAGGTTTCGTAAAGTGTGAAATGATTCAAGAACTTCTATTTATACTCAGAACTAGTGGACCCACCGCCTTACCTGAGTGCGGCCGTGAAATTTTGCCGCAACACTATTTTACCTTTTGTGGAACTGCTTCATTCATATGGGAGCGGATCGCGAAATAATGATCGCGGCCGCAGAATTTTCACGGTCCGCGAAAAGTTGAACGTGGCTGACAGGCCAACTTCAGAGAGTTGGCATTTTGCTCATTTCAACTACGCAACCGCTTACGGAATTGTGTGGCCACAAAGCGTTCACAGCGGTCCGCAAAATTTTGGGCGCGGTCCCCGAAAGTTCACCACTTACCCAGATTTTTCCTTGTCAAATTCCTGCACTGCACAACCAATTCATACATACACTTCACAACCAGTTAGTCCAAAACAATGCCTAATCTAAGAAAAAAAATCAAAAAAAGGAAAACACACGGGTTGCCTCCCAAGAAGTGCCTGATTTAACGTTGCGGCACGACGCTTGTTACCATCATTCACTTGAAATGGATCAATGCCACAACGTGACCATCATCAACCTTACCGAGATAGTGCTTCACTCGGTGCCCATTGACTCTAAAGATCTCACATTCTTGTTTTTCAAATCTAGAGCACCAAAAGCAGTCACATGCACCATATCAAAGAGACCGCTCCATTTTGACTTTAGCTTTCCCGGAAACATCCGTAACCGAGAGTTCAATAAGAGAACAAGGTCACCTTCTTTGAATTCTTTGTTTCGGATATACTTATCTTGTAGGTACTTCATCTTATCCTTATACAAGGATGAACTAGAGTAAGCATGGAATCAGAACTCATCAAGTTTATTCAATTGCTCCACCTGAAGATCGGCAGCTACATCCCGCTCTAGGTTCAACTTTTCAACGCCTACATGGCCTTATGCTCTAATTCCACCGGGAGGTGACATGCTTTCCCAAACACCAACCGATACTGAGACATACCAATTGGAGTCTTGTAAGCTGTTCTATAGGCCCATAAAGCATCGTCAAGTTTTCTTGACCAATCAGCGCAGTTTGCATTGACAATCTTGGATAGAATACTCTTGATCTCCCCGTTGGAGATCTCAACCTGTCCACTTGCCTGGGGGTGATAGGGGATTGACACCTTGTGAGTGACACCATACTTGGAGAGCAAAGTGTCAAAGGTTTTGTTGCAAAAATGACAACCCCCATCACTAATGATGGCCCTTGGGGTGCCAAACCTTGTGAATATGTTTTTCTTCAAGAAAGCCACCACACTCCGGGCTTCATTGTTCGGCAAAGCCACAACTTCAACCCATTTGGAAACGTAGTCAACATCAACAAAAATATAGGTGTTCCCACACGAACTCACAAATGGACCCATAAAGTCGATGCCCCATACATCAAGAATATCAATCTCAAGGATGGTGGTGAGAGGCATCTCATTCTTCTTGGAAATCCCACTGGCTCTTTGGCAATCATTACACCGCTTAACAAGCTCGCTAGCATCTTTGTACAAGGTAGGCCAATAAAACCCACAACTTAGGACCTTTGTAGCAGTTCTCGCCCCACCATGGTGACCACCATAGGGCGAGGAATGGCAAGCTTAAAGAATACCCAATTGCTCTTCTTATGGGACACATCTCCGGATAACACCATCGGTGCAATATTGAAAAGATATGGCTCGTCCGAATAATAATACAAGCAGTCTCGTTTGAGCTTCTTTGTTTGGTTTGAAGAGAACTCATTCGGGACAATTCTACTCACAAGATAGTTAGCCACATCGATGAACCAAGGCATCCCGGTCAAAGACATGGAAAGGAGTTGTTCATCCGAAAATGAACCATTGATCTCAAGGCCATCATGGGGCCTCCCCTCCTCTTCCAAACGGGACAAGTGGTCCGCCACTTGATTCTCACTCTTTTTTTCGGTCCATGATTTCAAGATCAAACTCTTGCAGAAGAAGTACCCACCTCATCAATCTAGCCTTTGAATCCTTCTTACTCATCAAATAACGAAGCGCCGCGTGATCGGTGTGAACAATTACTTTGGTACCCATGAGGTACGGGCAGAACTTTTCCATAGCAAAGACAATGGCTAAGAGTTCTTTCTCGGTCACTGTATAGTTGACTTGGGCGTCATTCATGGTCTTACTACCATAGTATACCGGATGGAATATCTTGTTGATTCTTTGCCCCTATACCGCTCCTACCGCCACATCGCTAGCATCACACATGAGCTCAAATGGTAAGCTCCAATTTGGTGCGGTAATGATGGGAGTGGTAGTCAACCTATACTTGAGTAGCTCAAAAGCCTTCATATAATCATCATTGAACACAAATTTTGCATCTTTTTCCAACAACTTGCACAAGGAGTTCACCACCTTTGATAAATCCTTGATGAATCAGCGGTAAAACCCCGGGTGGCCTAGAAAGCTCCTCACTCCTTTTATGCAAGTAGGAGGAGGGAGTTTTGATATCACTTCAATTTTTGCTTTATCCATTTCAATATCATTCTTGGAGATTTTATGGCCGAGGAAAATGCCCTCCTCAACCATAAAGTGACACTTCTCCCAATTAAGCACCAAGTTGGTCTCTTCACAACGTGCCAATACCTTATCAAAATTATCCAAACACTGTTCAAAAGAATCACCCACAACAAAAAAATCATCCATGAAAACCTCGAGGAAGTGCTCCACCATATCCATGAATATTGCCATCATACACCGCTGCAAAGTAGCCGGTGCATTACATAAACCAAACGGCATCCTTGAGAATGCAAATATGCCATAAGGACAAGTGAAGGTGGTATTCTCTTGGTCTTCGGGTGCAATAAGAATCTGATTATATCCGGAATACCCATCGAAGAAACAATAATAATCACGTCCGGCTAGCCTATCCAACATTTGATCAAGAAGTGGAAGCGGAAAATGATCTTTTCGAGTCACTTTGTTGAGCTTCCTATAACCGGTGACAGTTCTTGTGTAGATCAACTCATTTTTGTCATTTGTAATCACAGTCATGCCCCCCTTCTTTGGGACATATTGTACCGGTGAACTCAATGAACTATCAGAAATGGGGTAGACAACCCCAGCATCCAACCATTTGATGACCTGTTTCTTGATGACCTCTTGCATGGCCTCGTTCAACCTTCTTTGATGTCCTATGGAGGTTTTGGCTTCCTCCTCCAATATGATTTTGTGCATGCAAAAGGCGGGGCTTGTACCCCGAATGTCCGCCAATGTCCAAGAGGAAAAGTTTTCAGATGAGATGGACCCCCAAGAGACTGACATAGTGGATTAGTTAGTAATGCCTAAGATAACCCATTGCCTTCTTCCTCCTTTGGAGCACCGCAAGGATGGCATCTACCTACACGTTAGTTAAGCACGAGCAAAGAATAACAGGTAAAATGGAACAACGGCCTAAGAACTCATATATGAGGTGTGAAGGCAAAGGCTTCAACTCCAATATGGGAGGCTCCTCGATTGAGGGCTTTGTTGGTGGAGTCTCCCGGTTCTCAAGATACAAGGAAAGTTTCCGGGGCTCATATGTTTATGAACCCATTCCTTGCAAAGCATTAACATACTCCACCAAGCCTTCCTTATCATCCACATCATGATTCAACAACATATCTTCCAATGGATTTTCCACATTAATCACAGCACTTGTGTCTTCAACAATCACTTCGGTCACAAGATCCACAAACGAACACACTTCGTTGCTAGTAGGTTGCCTCATTGACTTGCAAACATGGAACAATATTTTTTCATTGCCCACCCGGAAGGTGAGCTTCCCTGCTTCCACATCAACTAAGGCCTTCCCTGTATCTAGAAAAAGTCTTCCTAATAAGATCGGTACCTCGAAGTCAACCTCACAGTCAAGTATCACAAAATCTACGGGAAGTATGAACTTGTCGACCCGAACTAGCACATCATCTATTATCCCCTATGGCCTTTTCATTGTCCTTTCCGCCATTTGCAACCTCATGGATGTGGGTCTTGGTTTCCTAATCCCCAATGTCTTGAACACAGAATAGGGCATCAAGTTAAAGCTTGCCCCCAAGTCACACAAAGCTTTGGCGAAATCAGCACTGCCATAGTGCATGGGATTGTAAAGGCACCGGGGTCTTCTGACTTTGGAGCCATGGAGTGCATAATGGCACTCACTTGATGTGTCATTTTGATCGTTTCACAGTTCATTGATCTCTTCTTTGTTACCATGTCCTTCATGAACTTGGCATATCCCGGCATTTGTGGACAAACTTTTCATCATATCAATGAATTTCTTGAATTGGTTCTCATTGTGTTGCTTTGTGAGCCTTTGAGATGGTAGAGGAGGCCTTGGCAAAGGAGCCTTGGCTTTGGGCACTACCGTTTCCAGTATGTCTATCACATGTTCCCTAGAGGGGTTCACATCATTTTGTGTTTCCTCCACGTTGTCATCAATGTCTATTCTAACTTCATCATTCACATTCTCATCATTCACTTGCATATCATTGCTTTGCTCATCATCATCTTGCACCAACACATCATCACTCACAATCTTTCTTGGATTAGAAGTATTAGCAACTCCACCTCTACCACTTCTAATAATCACCGCTATAGCATGGCCCGTATTGTTCCCACCCTTCGGGTTCACCACCGTGTCACTTGGTAGTGCCCCTTTAGGGCGAGTATTCAAAGCTTGAGAAATCTGGCCAAGTTGAACTTCTAAGTTGCGGATAGACGTGTTGTGGGAGGCTAATTGGGCATCGGAGTCGGCACTTTTCTTCATCATTTGCTCAAACATTGTCTCAATCTGTCCCATCTCATTGTTGGAAGAGCTAGGACCTTGTGATGGATATGGAGGCGGGTTGTTTGGTTGTTGATACATCGGAGGCCTTTGAAAGCCCGACCCCCGACCCCCCGATTCCCTTGATTATTGTTGTTACAACCCCCTTGATTGTTATTGCGTCCCCAATTGCTATTATTGTTGCCACCCTAATTGCCTTGGTTTCCTTGATTACCCCAATTTTGATTGTTGTTGTTCCCCCAATTGCCTTGGTTGTTGTTGTTGCCACTATTCCAATTTCCTTGTTGACCTTGATTTCCCAAATTTCCTTGTGATTTCCACTGTTGTTGATTTGTAGCATTGCCCCGTTGACCATGATAATAGTTAAAATATTGAACCTCTTCACTTTTATCATCATATATATCATCTTGATTGTACCCACTACCACTTTGCTCAAAATGATCCGAATTGCTTTGTACTTGTTGACCTCGTTGCCTTCTCTTGTTGACCATCATATTCACCCCTTCCATGGCATTCACTTGTTTTGGCCCTTGAACTTGTTGTAACTGAGCTTTGGCCAATTGGTTCATGGTAGTAGTCAACTCGGCTATAGCTTGGCCGTGGTCATGAAGCTCCGTGTGTAAATGAATAACATTCGGATCACCTTGTGGCATATTAGCTCTACTTTGCCACACCGAAGAGGTATCCGCCATCTCATGAAGTATTTCCCATGCTTCGGCATATGGCGTGTTCATGAAGTTCCCCCGGTGAGTTGATTAACCAAACATTGGTTTGTTGTGTTGATTCCCCGATAAAATGTTTGTTGGATCATGGCTTCGGTCATATCATTATTCGGGCATTCTTTAACCATCGTCCGACACCTTTCCCAAATCTCATGAAGCGGTTCATCTGGCTCTTATTTAAAAGCAAGGATCTCATATCTTAGCGTCTCCATATGTCCCGGAGAAAAGAACTTTGAGATGAACTTCTCGGCCAACTCATCCCAAGTGTGTATGGAATGGTTGGGCAACCTCTCAAGCCAATCCAAAGCATTCCCCCTTAGAGAAAATGGGTAAAGCCTTAACCTCAACGCGTCCTTGGAAACATTAGTTTGCTTGCTCCCCCAGCACGTGTCAACAAAACCTTTGAGATGCTTATAAGCGTTTTGGTGTAGAGCTCCGGTAAAGAAACCCCTCTGCTCCAACAGTGTAAGCATGACATTGGTTATTTGAAAGTTGCCCGCTCTAATTCGGGGGGGACTATTGCACTTGCATAGCCTTCATTGGATAACACCCGGTGTGCTGTCCTTGGAGGAGGTGGGGGAGGGTTTGGAATATTATCATGAGGCGGTTGGCCTCTCCTTTGTACTTGAGGTTCGGGTTGAATCTCATCCACGTGATCATCATCTACCTCCTCCCCCAGTGGCAAATTTCCGAGGGCATCGTTGTTAAGAGCCATTTGGTACCTAAAAGCAATTCACGCACAAATTAGAAAAATGGAAGGAAAGAAAAACAAAACACACAACTGCTTAGATATATAGCTAAAACCGTCTAAGTCCCCGGCAATGGCGCCAAAAATTGATCGGATCCAAGCCTGCACTACTATTGAGTAGCGAGGGTGGTCGATGCAGTTTTACCCAACTAGGTCGGGATCGAATTCACAAGGAGTTAATTTGTTTGGAACTAGATTTATATCTAAGTCTAGATGCGGGTTTTTCTCTTAATTACACTTCCACACATGTTTGGTTTGATTCTACTTTTAATGCTATTCTATAGTATGCAATATTTGAAACTAAGTATAATATTTTTGTTGTTGATTTTCAAGGGTAAAAGGGACTAGGGTAGTGACTTCTACCTAGATGGATATCTAACGGGTAGGAAGAATCTAGGGCAATCATGTGATTAATTGGGGTCGTAATATAGCTATCGCACCCGGGTACTCACTCTATACCTCTCGGTAGTTTGAGTGATTTTGCCCAATTTGGCTTTCTCGACTTGAACTTACCATTAGAGCTTCCCGGGCTCTAGGCTCGACAACGTTCACTCTTCCATCTTCAGCTGGTCTATTCTGCACTCCCCTAGTAGCATTCGTCCATCTGAACATTGGAAAAGTAACGAGAAAAATGCCCCACTCCTCCACATTCATAACAGTTACCAGATCCCCTCTGCTGAGCCTTTTCTTATCTCCTCTGCAGCAAGCTCTGCTGGCCTCGCGCTCCAAACTGATGGCGTCTCGACGTTCTCCTGGCGCTCTCCCCCTTTAAGAAGTATGTAAAAAGGCTCACGTTTTTTGGCTTCCTATAAACCCCTCCTAGGTTGTGGCAACTTTCTACTCCTCCTGAGCTGTCTTGCCGTATCTAAAATGACTTCGAGCATCCAGCTTCACCACTGCTGCCTGCTCTCTCCTTCTTCGGCACTTCCCAGTCCACAACAGACCTGGTCTTCTCTTGATCCATCTGAATCACACCCTTGCTGATCCAATGGCCAAGAAATAGCACTTTCGTCTGAGTACTCTTTCACGTACAGCCTCTTTTCCTGCTACACCCGGAACACTGTACTCAGGGTTCCAAACCTCCAGTGAGTGACTATAAACGATTATGTCATTGAGGTTTTCCACTACAAACTGGTCAAGGTAAGGGTTTGAGTTATCCATTTAAGTGCGGAACAAGACCTGAATTGGGATGATATTCATAGATCGCTTACTCTTTGTGTACGTTATGGAGTCTCCACTCCATGTTGAAAGCTCTTTCAAATAGCATGAGCGTTGAAAGTCTTCAATTCGACTAGAGCGTTAGATTCTTTTTTTATTTTGACTTCTTTCAAAGGGCAATGAATGGGAGGAAAGGGGTTCACTGGAGTTTGTCTCTTGAAAATGGTTTTATTTATTTATTCTCTTGAAGGTCTTTTTCTCTATTTTATTTCATGGTATCAAAGCCAACAAGAGAATTAGGGTGCTAAAAAAGAAGCCAAAACCTGCTTGTTTAAAGAATCAAACTGTTCCTGTCTGCTTTTTCTTTTTTTATTTTATGATCGAGGAAACCCTTTTTGTTATATGCCCTATACCCACCCAATTTCTTATGTACACAAGAAGGATCATAATTCTTTATGTTTGGATACCAAGCTATCTTATCAATATATTTACAAAAAAGCCTTCGATGTAGTGATGAAATTGTGATACATAATCAATCCTATTTGTTTTGTTCATTACTAAAATGAATCGAATCCTATCAAATATTTATATTTATCCTTTGAATTACTCATATATATCCTATGAATTTCATTTCGCACCGGAAACTATTCTAGGAGAAGTTCGAATCCGTTCCGTTCGGATATTGATTGGTCTTGGTTTGACATGGTTTACGCGTTACTGGTTCCCGGAAGAGTTAATATCTCCATTAGCTAAACCCTTTCTTACCCTGCCTTTGGATTCGTATTTTGTTCGTACACAATCAACGGAGGCCTTCCCGACATATGTTGCAACGTCTCCAATAGCATGCTCTTACTTCGTCTTTCCCTTAATAAGT
>NW_017670255.1:998170-1012887 GCF_001879085.1 Nicotiana attenuata | reverse complement strand
ACACTTCCACACATGTTTTGGTTTGATTCTTACTTTAATGCTATTCTTTATAGTATGCAAAATATTTGAAACTAAGTATTAATATTTTTTGTTGTTGATTTTCAAGGGTAAACAAGGACTAGGTAGTGACTTCTACTAGATGGATACTAACGGGTAGGAAGAATCTAGGGCAATTCATGTTGATTAATTGGGGTCGTAAGATATAGCTATCGCACCCGGGTACCTCACTCTATACTCTCGGTAGTTTGAGTGATTTTTGCCAAATTTGCTTTCTCGGACTGAACTTACCATTAGGAGCTCTTCCCGCGGGCTCTAGGCTCGACAAACGTTCACTCTTCCGATCTTCAGCTGGTCTATTCTGCACTTCCCCTAGTAGCATTCGTGTCCATCTGAACATTGGAAAACTAACTAGAAAATTACCCCACCCTCACATTCATAACAGTTACCAGATACCCTATTGCTAGCCTTTCTTATTCCTCCTCTCAGCAAGCTCTGTGGCCTCGCGCTTCCAAACTGATGGCGTTCCTCGACTTCTTCCTGGCCGCTCCCCCTCCCCCCCCCCTTAAGAAGTATGTTAAAAAAAGTCCAAATGGGTAATTCATGCAATACAAGTAGATTGATTAGCTCAAGTCGGCTATTACTATTCTCTAGGTTTAAACCCTTTAATTGGGGCTATCAATTTCTTGAATTCACCCCAATTCCTTGTTAGCCTAGTTTTCTAGACTTAAGTCCCTCTTTTCTCAAGTAGAGACTAAGTCATAAAGGCAATGAATCAGTGCTTTGCAACCACTAATTCTATATTTCTAGCAAGAACTAGGCTAAATTACCACTAACCATACCATTCAGGCCCTAAAATTCAATACCCAACAAATACCACACTAGGGTTGGGTCTAGCTATGGGTTTTAGCTACTCATGGAAATAACATAAATCAAAGATAAAATGAGATAAAATTCATTTTACTAGATTAAAAAGATGAAAATCTAATGTTGAAAGATAATTCTAGTACAAAATGACCCAAAAACGGAATATCTAATCGCCCCACGTGCTAAGCTAAGACATAACTTAACCTAAAAATGTCAAAAAGATCTATTTATACTAAGCTGAAATATCTGAACAAAAATACCCCTGCGGAAGGTTCCGCCGCCGGTAATTCTTCTACCAGTGCCGCATTCTTGCTTTCGCGGCCGCGTAATTCTAACCCGGTCTGCATTCTTCAAATCTGGATCTGGGTTGAGGTAGTTTCGCGGGCCGCATGATTTCCCATTGCGGCCGCGTAAATGGATTTCTGGGTCCGCGAATCTGACGTGGACCACACTTCCTTCTTTCACTCAAGTTGTGAGCTCTTTAATCTCTTGCTCCGCGTCCGCATAATTCCCATTCGGGCCGCGTGAGACTTTCGCCGGCCGCAACTTTCTGATGTGGACCTCGCTTATCAATTTGGCCTGAAGGTGCAACTCTCTGAATCTCCCTTTGCGGACCGTATATTCTGAGCACGCCGCGTTGTGTCGTTCCGCGTCCACACAATATTTGTAGCAGTACGCGTTTCAGATCTCTTGGCCCAATCTTGGTTTTTGTTCAAAGTTTTGACTCCTTTATAAGTTGATTATGACTCTTTTGGCTCTATTTGAACATCCTGCAAACAAGCATATAACATTAGTTTCAGGAAAACCTCTTTACCCATTTTTGGCCTAAAACGCAAGCAAAAAGAGAGCAAATAATAGGTTTTAAAATCTCCTACTTATCACCCCACCACTCTGAACTCTGCCTCTCAACGGCCTCTAATTGGCTGGGCCTCCGCCTCTAACGGCCTGACCACCACCTGTAGCTGCCTGACCCCGCCTCTAGCTTACTGAAGCGGACGATGGCAGCAACCAGTGCCGGAACAAATGGCATGAAGAATCCTGCTGAGAGACATTACTCTAAAGTCCGGGACAATACTCCTGATATGGACCGTACCTTCAAACTCAAAAGCACTCTCTCGGCTGCTGTGGTCGGCTGAAGCTGAGACTGACTCTAACGGCCCGGATAAACCACTGTGATACTCAAATCGGTTTTGCACTAATGGGAACTGAAGGTGCACTATAGGCTAGCTTCTCAGGAAGAGACCCATAAAAACCACAACTTCCCGAATCACCATGTCTACCTGAACACTGACTGAAATCGGCTGCGAGGATGGCCAGTCTAATAAATGAACCTCTCCCTCTAGATGAGGTACCACTGAATCCACCAAAATGACGATGCCTCTTTTCAGGTATCGCCTCTCTACCCTGACCACGAATCATCTTGATCCGTTCTAGCAACTCTACTGTCCACTGAAAAGAAAATATCATCCCCAATCTTCTTGGCCATCAATAGCCTGCTATCAAAAGTTGGACCATCAATGAATCTCATCACTGACTCCCTTTCAGTAGGGAGCAAGACAACTGCAGGTGGCGAGATAAAATCTACAAATCAGGGTCTTGACTAGGTAATAGTCATGTTACCCTATTGGACGCGCTCAAACTACCTGTGGTACTCCTATCTCAGAAATAAAAGAATTGAACTTATTCAAAAAAGCTGTGAGAATTGATTCCCAAGTAGTGGAGGTGAACCTGCTGGTTTGCTTGAACATAATCCTGCCACCACTCCTTAGCAGAGTTGGTCATCTGAAATATTGCAAAGTCGACTCCTTTGGACTCCACAATACCCATATTGCGCAACCACCTTCGTGATAACAATCCAAATAATCATGTGTTCATCAGAAGTGTTACCACCAACATGGATAGGAAAGAGCTTTGTGAATTATCCGATATCATCAATCCCTTAGAAAGACATCGTGCCTCTCCCCAGGCTGTGGAAGCAATAATGAGCTAGGACTAACCCCAACTGCTGGAACCGCCTGATCTAGTACAAGGGAGCAGGCTCCGAGGTGTGAGTGGCGGGGCTGGAGATCCTTCCACAGCCTAAGAGACAGCTGGTTCCATAGGAAATACTCCGACCTTTCCAAAACTCTCCAATAAGGGCCCACTAAGTGGACTAGGGTGTCCTGAAGGACGGGAAGTAACAATGAATCCTCCGGGACCTGAGCGGGTTTGACTGGTGCGGTTGAAAAAGGATTTCCTCCCAGCGCGTGCTCTAGGCTGAGCTCTGCCTCTGCCTCAGCCCC
Source organism: Nicotiana attenuata (assembly GCF_001879085.1). NCBI lineage: Eukaryota > Viridiplantae > Streptophyta > Magnoliopsida > Solanales > Solanaceae > Nicotiana > Nicotiana attenuata. The sequence goes on along the minus strand of NW_017670255.1, from coordinate 1,009,741 downwards.
GGCCCCTACCCCTTGTATTGGTTGTAACAGGGGCTCTAGTTCCGGCCCCGGTTGTAGATGTTGTGCGTATTCTCAACATCTGCGAGAGAACAAGAATGAAAATCGTTAACTTCAGTAATAGAATAAAGTCACATGATAAAGAAAGAAAGAAGTGAGATTTTGCTAAACCCTATAGCCTCTAGAAGATAAATACAGACATCTCCGGACCGATCCTCCAAGACTCCACTAAGCTTGCTCATGACTCGTGAACCTAGGAAACCTAGTACTCTCTGATACCAACTTGTCATGACTCGGAAATCCCAACATGGAGGCCGTAATAAGATCTACTTGCTAGCAAGTCAACATTAGAAAGTAATTAACCAGTTTTAATAATGATAACCAGGTGATGATATATTAACAATTGATAAACTATGAAATAAAACACAGCATTAATATAAATAATGTGGTGCTAAACTACTTCAGAAAATCAGATCACAAGTACATAGCAACTAGAATACTACAAAATATGGTTAGAAATAAAGTACAAATGTTTGAAGCTAAGTAAAACAGTAAAAACATGATAGAACGGGACTTCAGGGACTGCGAAATGCCAGTAGCTCTACCTCAAGTCTCCAAGAGCAGTTGAATCCGAGTAGCCTCGTTACGCGTCGATAGACCAATACCGGGATCTGCACAAGAAGTGCAAAAGTATATCATGAGTAACAACCGACCCATGTACTCTATAAGTGTTCGAGCCTAACTTCGACGAAGTAGTGCAAAAAGGATATGGCAAGTCACTCACAAATAACTTGTACTAAACAGTTAATAATAGAAACATCAATAGAAATAAACTAGTAAACTCAAATAACCGGACTCGTAGGTCAACCACCAGAGGTCCAGGAATAACATAATCTCAAATCTCATATCACAAAACTGACGAGGACAATCGTCTATGGGCCTCAAACAATTGGCAACACACCAAATCCATTGTGGCGTGCAAACCCGATCTCACCATATCATTATTTGTTCATATCATATTCCGCCCTTATCTCTTCATATCACATCATTTCAATACCATTGCGGTGGGCAACCTGATCCCACCATATCGATTCATTTCAATACCGTTGTGGCATGCAACCCGATCCCACAGTATCAATTTAACAACATAAACAACTCAACACCAATATTTCCGTAATAAGAATACAAAGAGAAATGGAACATGCGGAACGATAGAAGACTACCAAAACAACATAGAATAACCAATACTTCAAAATCCCAAACCTCGGCAAAACAATAATACCAAAATAGCTAGATGACTCACATAAACAAAAGAACATAAGTAAATGTGCTTCAAGTAATATAAAAACGGTTAAAAGCAAGGTAGAATATGTGTCAACACAGAATATACAATTTATACAATTAGAAGCATGTAGCAGGTAAGCAGATAATTAGGTGAAAATGTACAAACCAAAACAAGTAACAATTAAACGACAATAACAATTAAGACATGGATAACAAGGTAAAACGTGTAGAACTAATATCATGTAATAGAGATAACATAAAATAAAAGAAGACATGGAAGTAAAATAGTCAATCCTGCATGCTAAATTCTCCGACAGTGCCTACACACTCGTCACACTCGATATACACCGTTTCCACCAAAATTCACATAAAACAATATTCAACGAGTCCTTAATTCCCTCAGGTCAAGGTTTAACATAAACACTTTCCTCTTTCCGAAAACAAATCAAACACTCAGTCAGACGGTCTTCCCTTAGAATTAGCCTCCAAACCAGTCAAATCTAGCCAAAAATATTAGTTCAAATAATTCAAAATAAGCTTAGAAACTACCTACGAGTGAAAAAGATTATTTTCTCTAGGATTTGGAAAAGTCAAACCCTGTGCCGCCCAGTGACAACCCGAGTCTAAGAGTAGATCTCGACTACTTATAACCCCACGAGTCTATATATGTATTCTATTTCAAAATTCCAGTCCAATTCGACTCTCAAACCCGAAATTTTTATTTTTCAAAATATAGACGAAATTCCCCAAAATTTCTCTTAGATTCTCATGAATTTGATGCTAAATCTCATGTATAATCATGTAATATAATTGAAAATAGATCAAAATCACTTATCCAATGATGTAGGTGAAAATCGCCTCTCCAAACTGCCTCCACCGAGTCTAGGGTTCTAAAATGAGAGAATGAGGCTCAAATCTCGAATATCAGACCTTATGTTCAGGCGATGGGTTCACAATTGCGAACCCTCGCAACTGCGAAGAATGACTCGCAAATGCGGCGCCTGTCAGCCTAAAGGGAAGTCGCAAATAAGACATTGACTTCGCTATTGCGAAATCTGATCCCATCGCAAATGCGACCATGTGGTCGCAAATGCGACCCTACCCAGCCCCAGCCTTGCTTTGCAATTGTGAGTGAGGCACTGGAATTGCGACACCTGCCCCTACTGTTCATTTCAAAATTGTGAGGATGGTGCTCACAATTGCGATAACTAGAGCACCAGCACACCAGCAATCCAAAAATGAGTTCAATCCAATCTGAAATACATCTGGAACTCACCCGAGATCTCGGGTTCCAAACCAAACATCCACACAAGTCTAAAATCATACGAACTCGCTCGCATGATCAAAATAGCCAAATAACATCTAGAACTACGAAATAGACATCAAAACGCATGAAATTCAAAAAAACTCAAGAATTTCTTGAATCACAACCAAGCATCTGAATCCTAACAAACCAACTCCAAATTGCACCAAATTCTGCAGATAAGTTTAAAATAGAAAAACAGACCTATTCCAAGTCCCAAAACTAAAATCCAAACTCGATAATCATAAAGTCAACCTACAGTCAAACCTAGGAATTTCCAAACATTCAAATTACTAACTTTTGACAAAATAAGTCAAATTAACCTAGGGACCTCGGAATTCAATTCTGGGCATACGCCCAAGTTCAAAATCACAATACCAACTTACCGGAATCGTCAAAATACCTATTCGAGGTCGTTTACCCAAAATATTAATCGTGGTCAACTTTAATCTCATTTTAGTCAAAATTCTCATTTTCTTCAAAATTTCACTTAAAACATTTTCGAAAAGCGATATGGACCATGCACGCAAACTAAGAAATATCAAATGAAGTTACAAGAGATCTCGAATCATGAAAATTTAAGGCTAGAACTCAAAACGACCTATCAGGTTGTCACACAAATAAAGGAAACAAATTTTTTTCTTTTGATCTCCCAAAGATGTAAAATTTATTTATATAAGTACTTCCTTAAATCTTGTGTTAAACTAAAGTCGAAAAGATCTTTCAAGATTCTCTGATAATATCACTTGATTGCCAAGTCAACATAATTGAAATACATTATCGTCTTGCATGAAAATAAATCCTCGCTGGGATTTGATGTTGTACGTGTTGGGCTTAAACGGCCCAATGACACTCTTAACATGGTGTGATATTGTCCGCTTTGGGCCAAGCCCGCACGGTTTTTCCCATAAGGCCTCACACCATTAAGAGAACCCTACACCTTATATGTAGACTCCCAATCTTTTCAGCTACCAATGTGGGACTTTGTTCGCATACCCAACAATCTCCCCCTCGAACTAAGTTCCACGTGGCCCAGTACCACGATTCACGGTTCAATTTTCGAGATTCACTGTGTGCCACCCACATTGTTAGAGTATTATGGCAACCGAAGCCCGCAACTAGCTTCTTCTTGTGTGCGTGCCGCCCTGCACCATCACTCCGCCATCTCCATACTCGAAAAAGCAGGTGTCATGCGGAAGCTAGCAAAGCAAACCTTGAACGACGATAAATCATACAACAAATAGAAATCTACCAAAAGAGACACAAATATTTAACGTGGTTCGGTCAACTGACCTACATCCACAACGGAGATGAGCAATCCACTATAATAAAAAGAGAGTACAAAATATCGAGAGAACAACCTCACGGAGAGGCAAACACAAGTGACACACTAACACTTGTCCCGTAAAGTTCTCCCCCTAAACAAGACTCTCAAGACCCCTATGGCTACATTGTGGATGCTACTGAATGTGAAGGAAGGATCCTCAATTTATAGAAGTCCAAACTTTTTCCTACAAGAAAAAGGACTAGCCAAAATAGGAGAATTATAATTTCCTTCTCAAAAAGGAAAACCCAATTAAGGTAATTATATTGCCCTTTTCCTTCAAGAGATAGGAAAACCAAATATGGTAAGAAAATTATGGCAAACGCCTAACAATTCTCCCCCTTGGCCTGAATTTTCTGACAAAATAAACTTGATCCACCTTCTTCACACAGCCTTCAACAGGTCGCATCTCCAGATCTCCGCCACAAAGTTTGTCTCAACGTGCGTAGGACTCCGGTCAAATTTCTCAGACAAAAAATCACGATTATCGTCAAATATGTTGCAGCTAGAACTGAACACGCCAAGATGAACCTGTCTTGAACCTCGCTCTGATACCATTTGTTAGGACCGAAAAAGCAAGTGTCATGTGGAAGCTAGCAAAGCAAACCTTGAACGACAATAAATCATATAACAAATAGAAATCTACCAAAAGAGACACAAATATTTAACGTGGTTCGGTCAACTGACCTACGTCCACAACGGAGATGAGCAATCCACTATAATAAAAAGAGAGTACAAAATATCGAGAGAACAACCTCACGGAGAGGCAAACACAAGTGACACACTAACACTTGTCCCGTAAAGTTCTCCCCCTAAACAAGACTCTCAAGCCCCCTATGGATACATTGTGGATGCTACTGAATGTGAAGGAAGGATCCTCAATTTATAGAAGTCCAAACCTTTTCCTACAAGAAAAAGGACTAGCCAAATATAGGAGAATTATAATTTCCTTCTACAAAAAGGAAAACCCAATTAAGGTAATTATATTGCCCTTTTCCTTCAAGAGATAGAAAAACTAAATATGGTAAGAAAATTATGGCAAACACCTAACAGTACGAGAGTCACCCCAAAACTCAAGGTCTTTGATTCATCCGGCCATAAGTTTGTTAATCATCAAAACTTAGTTTCCAATACATATATCATATGTTAGGGACTTAGCATCCTTGGTGAAGTTTGCTCCACTATCATCTCAAAGATGTGAGATTCCCGAAGAATTCCTTTAAACACTGAGTTTGATCCACCATCACCTAAGGTTACATGCAGAGTGGCTCTGATATCATTTGTAATAACCTAACACACTAGAGATATTGTCAACTTTGAGCCTAAGCTCGTATGGCTTTTGCTGATGGGATATATTTGCCTCGGGTATTGCCAGTGGTAGAGTCAAGATTTTCACTAAGAGAGGTTAAAATATAGGGATGTCAATATGTAGTTTTCATACATATTAAAAAAAAATTACCTAGCTATATAGCGTAATTTTCTGACAAAGGGTTATCGGTTGACACTCCTTGACTACGTGTGACTCCGCCACTCGGTATCGCAGTTATTTATTTGTTAACTTGGTAAAAATAATAACTAACATATTATTCGCATTTAAACTAATATTTAACTATAATGATAAATATTTTAAAAAATCTTTACGTCGTCATCCTATATAACTTATATAAATTGCCGTTGACATTTCCATTGTGATCTTGACAATCTTGACGGTGAACCCATGTGGGGTTAATCGTCTTTATAAGTACACGAGGAAATTAGGCTTAATCTTTAAGAATTCTCCAAATCATGAAGGACGCGTGACAACTTTTGCTAATGACACCCTATAGAAGGTGTCAAGATATTAATTAATACGATAAGTCTAAGCTATTAACTTAATGTATTAATTCGTTCTTGTCTGCTAGATATACTGTCACTTGACTAACTCTTGGCATTACTTTCTATAGCTTTAGAAGTATAATAACAACGGCTATAAAGGGAGGAGAAAAGACAAGTTTTCCCTATACGTTAATTCATAAAAACTAGAGGCCTCAAAGTCAACCACATTTTTAAGCAATTGATCGATTCATCAAAGTCAAAAGAAAATAAGTATTAGCTAGATCTGGGTCGCTGCTGATGAATAATGAACGTGCAATCTACACAAAACTACTCTTACAATATTTTATGTGTAGTTTATTGCCTATCAGCAAGTTAATTGCATCTGTATCACAGAAAAAGTCTTTACTGTATTGTTAAAAATGTTTTTTTTCCGTCCAAAGGACGATCCAACTGTCAAAATGTTAGTAAAATATAACTTTCATTACCATATATACGTATTAATATGTTCTCCCATAAAGTTTTACTTTATAAATAGATTAATGCACCTAAGACGTGTATAAATTAATTATATAATAGATTAATGTACCTAAGACTTGTATAAATTAATCAATGGTACAATAAAAAGATCAAAGTCTTGTAACTTATTAAGACCATTCAAGAATATTTGATCAAAGTTATGAATCCATATAAAAGTTAAAAGAAATGAATCATTTACATACAAGATAGATTCATTCAAAAATAAATAAACAATCTTTTTCAAACGTGGATGGATTAATTAGGTTACGTTGTTCAATATGGTAATCATGCAGATATATTCATATATACTTCGTGAATATACTAAGCTAATGAATATCTTTTCATATGCTAAGTACAACATATAGAAGGCAAAAATACATTATGTGATTAGATTTTTGAAAATATTGATCCGTTTGATCTAGCTAGGAACCAAGTATTATTTCTATTCCTATGACTAATGCAGAGACATTCTATTTTATGCGAGTGCCGACTGCCGAGGAGCAAAGCTTTTTATTTTATTCGTGTCATGGTTATATATAGAAAAAGGAAATCCAAAATATGCTAGCTAGGTAATATTTCTCATATCTAAGTCTTAATAGTAAGAGTTGTCAGTATCTATGTCCGTGAGCAGCAAAAGGGTTCGATTCCCGTTATATATACGAAATGTGACGAAAAAGATTGATTTAACAAGATATACTTGAAAGCTGAAATGATAATGTAGTCTTTTTCTTGTCATAAATCATGCTAGCTAGCTGAGTTTCTTAATCTCCAAATTAAAAATCATTATCAAGAAATATCATTTTCGTGAATGACAAAGAAATGCTGCAGCTGACATGTGGAAGCATGAGAAGGATTTGCATACTCTGCAGTTAGTCATCCCACACTACTGAACTTGTCTTCGTAAATTTAAGTTCCATCAAACATATTGAGAGAGATTGTTCCTTTCATGAATATCCCGTGAATAGCAGAAATATATACACCCTCTTTTTTGAATGATTTTGGATTATAAGTATACATATTCTGAGAATTACTATTAAATTAGTGTTATTTGTTTGAGTTAGTGATAACAAAAGAGAAATATATCCGCATTATTCATAACTTGCAAGTTAAATAATATATATGTAAAGTAAAGTCCAAAATACATATATGTAAAGTGAATTCCGTAAGTGTCTGGCCGGTCACACATGAACGTTAGATTAAAATGATAAAATAGTAACTATTCTGAAGAAGGACCCAACAACCAATATGACTTAAGTAATGGTGTTTATCTTTATTTTAGCTTATTATTGTTCGGAGTAGTATTTTTTTATAAAAAAAAAAAAAGGGGGAAGAAGGGGAGGCAATATGCAGAGGGATCAGGAATAAGAATGAATGTATATCTAATAACCGAATGAATCTCAGAGCAAAATAATAAAACAACAAATATTATAAATGATATTGACAACTATGTGTTACTTGCCTTACGGACTTTTTACATGCCATAAATAAATTTAAAAAGGAAAAATTACAAAGTAGTAAGAAAGAAGTAATACCAAAAGGAATCATCCTATGTTACATCACATATTAACTCATGAGTTTCTCTATTTTTTCAGTTAGGTTGATGAATATATATGATGTTTTGTTGAACTAGGAAAAGAAAGTCTCTCTTTCTCAATATATACAATTTGCTTCCTCTGTGTTTGAATTGCTGTCATTTTTAGCTTGCTTCATGAAGAGGAAATCTTCTTTCTTTAGTTTGAGGGAAAATCTTTTGTTTTGGAAATGAAGATATCTTCTCCTGAATTTCTGTTGGGAAAAGCTCTCAATTCAATGCTTGGTTTTTTTGGGCCTTATTATGATGATGTCTTGCGTGAGAGCATAATGGGCAGGCCATTCTGGGGAAGAGCAAAAGGTCCATACTGGATTCCATTCTGTGGGCCCATCATAGACCACCTGCCAAACATTGAGGAGAGCAAACAAATATTAGGAGATGAGCAACACTTGACCATACTATTTTTAGCAAGTCTATTTTAGAGCTTCTCTATTAAAATGGAAATGATAAGAATTCAGTTAGAGCTAGAAGAAAATGTTTTTATTTTCAAGGTTTAATTTTTACCAACCTGTACTTTGTGGTCAGATGATGTACAAGTATCAAAATCTCCAGCTTGGCTAATTCATTGCCTGGACATGAGTGGACCCCATTGCCAAATGGCATGAAAGTATTGGGCTTTGGAGAAACCTGGCACATCAACAGAAAAAGATTTGTCTCAGATCATAGTGGAATTATGAGGGGAAAATTAGCAAAGAATGTAACTAACTAAAAGTTACTACTAGTAATATTTACCTCAAATCTTGATGGATCAAACTTCTCTGGTTCGGGAAAATTGTCTGGGCTATGGTGAATGTTTCTAAACAGTGGTAATACTTTCCATCCTTTTGGTATTAGATATCCTGAAAATATCAACAAAAAAGCTATATAGTTAATAAAAATAGCAAGAAAAGGGTGTTTATTTCTTTAAAACTATAGGGTAAAATATTTGACTTTATAAAAAACTGAGGGGTCAAAGCTGACCTTCAAACTCAACATCTTCAACAGCTTCTCTGAAAGTAAAAGATAAGATAGAAGCAGCTCTAAGTGTCTCTTGGATCACCCTTGTAGTCATAGGCATTTTCTTGGTGTCTGCCCAAGTTAATACTTGTCCTTCACCATTCTCTACTTTTTCCCTCATTATTCCCTCTTGCTCTTCCTGCAATGACAACAACAACATTATTATTTCTTGCCTCCTATTATGAAACCACCCTTATAAGATATATTTTCTTCTTCTTTTCTTGGTTTTATTTTAGAGTGGGAAAAATCCTAACAAACATTAAGTGGGCGTTTGGACATAAGAATTCGTAAATTACGGAAAAAAGTGAAAAACAAAAAAAATCAGGTATTTGAAATTTAGAGTTGTGTATGGACATGAATATAATTTTGGGTTATTTTTGAATTTTTGTGAGTGATCTGAGTGAAAATATTAAAAAATAATTTTTTTGGAGTTTTTCAAATTTTCAAAAAATTCCAAAATTCTATCTCCGAGTGAAAATAAGAAATTTTAAGATCAAATATTGATTTCGAAAAAAAAAGCGAAAAACCTTTCATGGTCAAACGGGCTCTAAGTTTTGAAGTCATGATTTCAAAGAGCTCAGAACTTTGACCTCCCGTTAAATTTAAATTCTGAATCCAACGACGAAAAAGTGGTACTACTAGGGCATAGAATCTTACAGTGACAGCTTGTAGGACAGTAGGATTTTCTCCAAGGTATTTAAGGATCCATGTAAGAACACTAGCTGTAGTGTCTCTAGCAGCAAATATGACTCCAATGATATTATCTGCAATTTGTTCATCAGTAAGATCTTCTTGATCTCCCATGAAAGATCCTAGCAAATCAGTATGATTTTGGTTTGTTTCCCTCCTAACTGAGATGATTTTGGCCAAGATCTTTGCTAGCTCCTTTCTTGCTTTCATTGATTTGTGAAACAGTGTTCCTGGGAGATTGATTGGCATCGAATTGTATCCCGTTTCAAGAATGTAATAGCACCTCTTGAGATCCTCTCTATAGAGCATTTCATCCTTACCAAATATGGAAAGCAATGCAACGTTGAATGTGTACTGCAAAAAAGAAAAAGTTACCAAATTGAGAAAACATGTTCATAGTATAAGTATCCATTTTGGGAAAAACAAACAGGGGACTCTGTTTTCCCCCTGTTTTTTTTATGGATGCAAATTTTGAGAACATACTGTCTTCATTTCTTGGTAAGTGTTGATCAATCTTCCTTGCAAAGATTCAAGTGAGCTTTTAGCGATGGATTCGATGTCTGAGACGATGTTTTTGATGGATTCGGGCATGAAAGCTCGAAGAACTAGTTTCCTCAGCTTGGCATGATAATCTCCTTGATGGAAGAAAATGGCTTGTTTTCCCAACATCCTCTCTTTGCTAGCTGGAAATGTAGGCTTAAAGAGATGAGCTTTTGTGACCAAAACTAGCTTTGCTGCCTCTGGGCTTGATATCATCACACATGGACATCCCAATATGTGAGTCTTGAATATTGAACCATACCTGTTTCAAAAAAACACACACACCCATTGCTCATTAGCAACTCAAGATCAAGAAATCCAACAAGGAAATCAATAAAATGAAAGGAAGTGTTTTAGTACTAACTTCTTGACTTTGGAGGCAAAGAAAACACTTGGGTTTTGAGAGTAAAGTTGGAAAGTTTCTCCAATATAAGGCCAACCCAAAGTGCCAGGGGGAAGAGGCAACTTCTTGATACCAAAAGCAAACAAGTTGAAGATAGAATGGAGAAGAAGAAGGGAGAAAGAAATGAAAGCAAATAAGCAAAACATGGAAACAAAATCCATGACTCTTTTCTGTGTGTTTAACAGACAAAAAGTACCAAAAATGATAGTATTTCTAAAGCTCGTGGTGACACAAATAGAGTGAAGATGAGAAGAAACCTTAATTTGATGGTTTAATGAATGAATACAAAACCAAATGAGGGGGTATATATATAGGTAAAAGGAGAAAAAGAAGACGTGGTGGGGGAGGGGGGAGGGGGGAGGGTGTGAAGGGGTGAAGGGGAGAGGAGGTGGGAATAGGGGCCTATTTCCAATTACAGCTCGAATCCCACACACGGAATCTCCCTCCAGCTCATGTTTTCTCTAACTAAACATAGAAGAGAAAGAGAAAAAGGAACCAAAAAGATCTAAATACTAGAGGGCGTACGGCACGTGTCAGTCAACTTGTGTTAAAGACTTGAGAGAACATGTGAACAGTTGGGGCTGGTTTTGGTTTACTCACTGGTTATGCAGACTAAAATTATTTATGTGGAGAATATTGATAAAGTTGATAACAATTGTTATACACAAATTACTTGTTTTAAAAGCGTATTTTTGTCTTTAAATAATTTAATCTCTATATTGTTAATTGATGCATCATACATGTAATCTTATTTCGCATTCTTTTTTTACATAAAATAATACATAACTTCCCGTATTATTAAATAAAAATATCATGTAATACAGCCAATCAAACATTTAGAATTTATTTTGTACATACAGATTGTGTTATCATTTATAATTATCTTTTGATATGCGTAAGGTTGAAGGTCGGGGGAGATGTTTGAGGGAAGTACTTTCTCCGTTTCAATTTAGATAATGTGGTTTGACTTGACAAAAAGTTATATAAAAAAAAAGATTTTTGAAATATGTGATTCTAAAAGCTTAAGGGTAAAAGCTTTGAGTAGTCATGATACTGTTTGGCTAAAGCTTCTCATTAAGAATAAAATAAGGTAAAAAAATAAATTTTAAAAG
>NW_017670255.1:988989-997063 GCF_001879085.1 Nicotiana attenuata | reverse complement strand
CATTGATGGCGAAGGCACTTAGCCTGAGTCCCAGTTCGAGCGAGGTCGAACTGTCAAACTTTGATGGCGAAGGCACTTAGCCTGAGTCCCAGTTCGAGCGAGGTCGAACTGTCAAACTTTGATGGCGAAGGCACTTAGCCTGAGTCCCTGTTCGAGCAAGGTCGAACTGTCAAACTTTGATGGCGAAGGCACTTAGCCTGAGTCCCTGTTCGAGCAAGGTCGAACTGTCAAACTTTGATGGCGAAGGCACTTAGCCTGAGTCCCAGTTCGAGCGAGGTCTAACTGTCAAACTTTGATGGCGAAGGCACTTAGCCTGAGTCCCAGTTCGAGCTAGGTCGAACTGTCAAACTTTGATGGCGAAGGCACTTAGCCTGAGTCCCAGTTCGAGCGAGGTCGAACTGTCAAACTTCGATGGCGAAGGCACTTAGCCTGAGTCCCAGTTCGAGCGAGGTCGAACTGTCAAACTTTGATGGCGAAGGCACTTAGCTTGAGTCCCAGTTCGAGCGAGGTCGAACTGTCAAACTTTGATGGCGAAGGCACTTAGCCTGAGTCCCAGTTCGAGCGAGGTCGAACTGTCAAACTTTGATGGCGAAGGCACTTAGCCTGAGTCCCAGTTCGAGCGAGGTCGAACTGTCAAACTTTGATGGCGAAGGCTCAACTTGAGTCCCAGTTCGAGCGAGGTCGAACTGTCAAACTTTGATGGCGAAGGCACTTAGCTTGAGTCCTAGTTCGAGCGAGGTCGAACTGTCAAACTTTGATGGCGAAGGCACTTAGCCTAAGTCCCAGTTCGAGCAAGGTCGAACTGTCAAACTTTGATGGAGCAGGCACTTAGCCTGAGTCCCAGTTCGAGCGAGGTTGAACTGTCAAACTTTGATGGCGAAGGCACTTAGCCTGGGTGCCGTCGTTTACATCGATGGTTCAACGCCTCGGGTGTTAAGTGTCGGCTTCGTTTTGGCCCGTAGTTGTATGTTGTACCCATGTTGTGATTGTTCGCCTGACCGTGACATTCAGGTTGCTTCGAGGTGATTTTAGATTCCTCGTTTGAAACACCTCTGCGCCGGTTTCCGGCCTGACACAATATGGTGGATGAGGGGGGAATGCTCCATTCTTCTGCCCGGCGATCAGGAAGAGAAGGGGGGACGCTTTGCATCACTTCTTTCCTCGCTCGGGCTGTTCGAGGTCAACAGGGCGGAAGATTTCTAGCTCCCGTTGGCGCATTCGATTCTTCTTTTTTTTTGGTTTGATGCGCCTCTATTGACTCTGGTTTGAGTCGAATTTTCTTCTTGGTGTTTCTCTTTCTTCGATCCAGGAGGAACTAAGTATTTTCACTAGGAAATCCCCACAGACGGCGCCAAATTGTTCGACTCAAAAGTTGTTTACCACTTTTTAAGCAAATCAATCAATATAGATGAAGGGGTAAATCATAGTCAACCATAATTAATACTGGATCAAAGAACAGAGTCATAAAGATAGAAGAGTCAATTGAAATGACACTTGGGAGGTTTTATTGATTGTAGAAATTCGACCTGCCTCTCCTTGAAAAGGTTCAGGAGATTACAATCAACTTATTTCTTCCTCCCTCGTTGGAGGTGGAATCTCTCTCTCTTTGGATAAGCTCAGTCTCTCTTTCATGGAGTTCCCCGATTGTTTCCACTGTTTTTGGATCATGGAGAGCCCAAACCCCCTTTAAGGGGTTCTTCTAACCTCTATTTATAGCCCAGAACTTCTCGTGCTCATCATATCTTATTTGGGCCGGGTCGGGGAGGTGACCTCTCCTCATGGGGAGGCCTCGACCTCGACGCTTATGTCGTAAATAGCAGCGATTAGATGAAGTCGAGTTCGTTGATTACTACTGCAGGGTGGTCGGGACGGGATCATTGCCGCTGTGGTCGGGTGGTCAGATTATGACCAATACAATAACATCTTTAATTTCTTCAAATACTAGTAGTGTTTTTTGGAGCACGCATAGAACTGGGATTTTTTCTCAATAATCTAGTATTTGGATCAACTTAAGTATCTCGATTAATGCATTGGGTTACTCGATTACTTGTAGAACTACTGGTAACTCTATCCCACAAAATTTACATGGAAACTATTTAATTACATATGAGAAGAACATTTAGTATTTCCCAAAAGAAAAAAAAAAAGGAAAATAAAAATAATATATTAGACGCAGTGTTTTATTAATTATTAAAAAGTTGGTCAAGAATCCGTGTTTATTCAAGATTCAGTCACAACTCACAACGATGATATTTTCCTTAGTCAAGATTATCACGCAAGGGAAGAACCTATTCTTTTGTGACAAATCTCCAACGGCTTCAAGATTTTTTTTCTTATTTGTTATCTGTTGGAGTAAGAGGTCAATCAAATTGATAGCATGTATAGTCTTTTTTTTCTTTTTCGCCAATTTCTAATGTTCAAAAAAGTCTAAAATTATTGTAGGATTAGAATACGATTCTATTTTGAATTCTAATAGGTATATACTACATACAATTTCAATGGATATTGTTATAACACGACTCACAAAAATGCTAGCTAATTACTATTTTTTAAGCATATTCTTCTTTTACCTTTTCTCTTTTGACCCATTGCTTTTGCCAGAAATCCAACAAAATAACTATTTGAGAGATGAAGCATTTTATGAGCCCCTCTTTTTTGATCTTTTTTTTTTCCGGGTTAATACATCCTAGAGGTGGCAATCCCATCTCCCTAGTTATGGCCAATGTATACAAGTCAATGAATTCTGTGTTTTTTCTGTTTTGATGGCAAATTTGGATTATTAGATCAATTCAGTTGAAAACAAAACAGAGCTGAGATATTCAAGCCCCTCTCCATTTTTAGTAAAAATTTATCTATACCCAATGTTTACACCAATTTAATAAATATATGACACATGGCTTCACATATAGTATGTGTATGGGTCAAAACCCGACCGAGGAGATTCAGCACGAGGAGGTAATTATCGTGAGATTTGTAACTATCATGGGCGGGCCGAGGTCAAGGAGCATGGACAAAAGTAACGGCGCTAGTATAGCTTTGGAACTTTCGAAGGGATTCTGTTTTACTTTTTAGGGTTGTTTGGGAATATCTCATAAAAATTGTTGGAGAGATAAGGCAAAAGGCATGTAATATTCCATATAATAAGAACACTTTTGAAAAGGGAGCTCTCTAAATAAATACAAAGAACTACTTTTTGAGAGAGATTCGATCTCTCTTGAGATTAGCTATTGTCATTTCCACCAGATCCAAAAAATGCGTCTCATATTCTCTTATATTCTTGTCATTCATCATTGTCAGAGAAAGGAATCATGCACCTCATTCAATATTGGGTGAATATTTTTCCTTATTTACATTTAATGTCATTTATTGTTATTTATTACTTATCATTACTCTCATCCCATTATTAGCCGCAACATTTATTGCATATTGCATTGAATCCACTTCGACATGGTTCCACGTTACCCATATAAACTGATTTTAGATCTAGGGTCATTATCTTTAATTAACTTGGATTAACCGTATATCCTTTTATTTAATTATTTCAACCAAAGTTTCATACTTTTTGGTCAAAACCAAATCATAAACAATTAAAATTTTCAACTTAATGTATCGCTTAATCATGATAAATTGGTATGATTTGGTATAAATACCAGATGCATGTACTGATGTAAGCTTTTAATTTCCCCCTCCCCTTTTCTTGTTATGTACCGTGAGCATAAATGGATGTACAAATAGTTAGATATATATAGGGATCAATTTCATGTATGATCACTTTTGTTTTGGTGAAAAAGAAAAAATCTTATTAACCCTGGCAACATCCTCAGAACTTGCTAGCCTAAGGATAGCTACCAGGCAGGGCGCCCCAGGACTGGCAAGTAACATAAGAACTGCTATAATTATAGAAGAGAATTATTGTCTACTTGTATCCAAACTCTATCCGTGCTTCTATGTTTCCTATCAGAAATAGGATATTTACGCTCCTTGCCTTATATGATCGATCACAATGTGAGGCTTTATCTGATCGATCACTAGGAACTCCTTGATTTCATAGTGCATCATTCCTTGCAATCTAGATAGCATAAGTCAAAGCAGCCAGACTAACCATTACAAAGGCTCTATATATGATCAGTTAACTTATTACGTTATTGCACTACAATTACTGACTACTTTTTGTAACGATATAATTACTTAAATTTACTAAAGTATTACAAAATTATCTTTTGTAACGAAAAAGTTACTTAGTTTTGCCTAGGCATCAAAGAAAGTTAGCGGGAAGAAATATATGAGATATATATTATCTATGATACGTAATTACGTATATAAAATTGAGTGACTTTTATGTGATATTTAATAAGTACTATAAAGTTGAGTGACTTTTTCATTATAAAATTAATTTAGTGATTTTGATGAGCTGAATGGCTATCTATAAAAATATTTAGTTCGATATATCCAAAGGATTCCATGCATTATTGATTGGTTGATCGCACATAAAACTAGTTGTATAGAAAGACTCATCAGTTGTAAGATTGGCCACCCCTATAAGAATTAAAAATGTAGGCGTGATAGTTAAAACGACAAAGGGACTGCGTCTCTGTTTGGGTTTTTTTTAAAGCTATTTTAGCTTAAAAGAGGGTGAATAGGGAACGGAGGGAAAAGTAATTTTCTCGGCCCGTCCACTTTTTCGTAACGGAAAAGTAATTTCCTCGGCGTTGAATGCCCGTCTAATTTGCGTAAATGGCCATTTACGTTATGGCCGTTTTACGTAACTGACCCTCTTCATTTGAACTCAACAGGTTGGGGCTATAAATAGCAGTTCATTCTCTCAAATTTTCCATACGAAATTCTGAATTCTTCTCCTTTCTTCTGTATTGTTTTAACTACAAAGAAAGCAACAGTAAGTGTGATTTCCTACCGATCATTGTGTTCGCTGAAACACTGAGGTTTGAAGTACCGCTACACAAGTGTGTAATTCGTTCTATCCTGGGAGGAAATAATCCACAACCTCGGGTACTAGGAGGGGATTAAGTTTCTTGAGAAAACACTGCAAATTCAGTGGGCTCGGATTAAATTCTATTTCTTTAATATATTATTTTATCTTTTCCAAAATTATTTTACAATTAATACAGTTTACTAACTGTCTCTAATTGTCTTCTCCTCCATCAAGAATTTAACAAATATATTGTGGATGGAACCAGTGACACAACTACAAACCAACATTATCACCTTTTAACGCACAAACGCCAGATTCAAACTTTTCTATATGAAAAGCCTACAAACTAGGTGATAAATATGACTACGATACCATGAATTCAGCCAACTGCTCCAAATCCCAAAAATCCATAGGACGTAGCTCCTCCCTCTCCTATATCTCTACTAAGAAAAAGTCAAAAAAATTGGTTGCTCTATGCATCGGAAAATGCTTTACACATTAACGGCAGAAAATAGCCAAAATAATATCAGACAGAGATCATCAACTAGACAAATATAGACAAATATAGGACGACCTTTTGTATATATGTATAATTCATTCCTTACATTGTAGATAGGTTCAAAATTCATTTTTATATTTATAAATAAAAACGGGTATTCCTGCCCGGAGTGAATAAACGATCGGAGTCAATGCATGTATAAAGACACAACTTACCTAAAATGGCGTATCATTAAAAGACGGCTAACTGCTTAAGGGCACACGCGTCCATTTCTAAAAGGAGAAAAATTAGGTGCATTTGCATGACTTCATGTCATTTCTCTAGCTAGTTGCTGCTATATCTTGAAATTCAAGTCAGTTTTTTCCATATGTCAGGGGATTGATATGTTTGTTTGGTTTGAGTAGTAAGTGGGCGAGGTGCATTGCATGTTGAAGTAGAGTTCGGGCTTTACCTTTTTAGAACATTTTAAATATATTTTTAGTGACCAAATCCCTTTTGGAGTTATATATGCACTTGATATATGTATGGATATTTCTCTATCTTGGTTGTTGAAGTATCAATTGATTACACAAAAGATCATCAATTCTGTCTCCTTTATCTGTGAAACAAATATCATTGGCTTCGTCATATTCCTTTATTCCACTTAAAATTTTGCAACTTTCAACACACACACAAACATTTGCGCGTATGTGAAGAAATTATGCATTCATGTAATGATTCACGCGAGATTAATCTTTTCTCTCATTCCGTATTGCTTGTAATCAGATTTTATTTTGAATTTTTAACACACCAGAATATCTTGATAGAGACTATATCACCTTAGGAACATTTGAAGAAACTTATTCATATTTAATGGATCAATTGCTAGAGGATATATTGATTACTGCACCTTTTTCTTTAATAACTGATTAAAGATTTGAATGAACAAATGCATAGAAAATTCGTAAAACTTGAGAGAGTATAGCATATAGAACATCAAAATGCATGCAAATTCCATATTTGTTTGCTCAAAAGTTATCACATATCTTATGAGTATAAAACAATATAAATAAGTCACGGGAAAATCATAGCAAATCGTAATAATCCATTGGACCAAGCGAAGAACTTGAAAATAAGTACTCAAGGTTAGGGGGAGAAACATTAAAAGCCTTTATTGATAATATTGGTTTGGTCTGCCTCTCCATGAAGAGGTTCAGAGCTTTACAATGGTGTTTTTACTTCCCATAAGATGGGTATGTTTTTCTCTTCTCTCTCTCTCTTGTCAATAGTGGTAAAGAAGCAGCCCCTTTTCTAGGGCTTCCACTCTTAGTATTT
This sequence comes from Nicotiana attenuata, assembly GCF_001879085.1. Lineage (NCBI taxonomy): Eukaryota > Viridiplantae > Streptophyta > Magnoliopsida > Solanales > Solanaceae > Nicotiana > Nicotiana attenuata. The sequence goes on along the minus strand of NW_017670255.1, from coordinate 990,320 downwards.
ATAGATGTGAGCTTCGTGAGCTGGCAATAAATGGCCGTGGCCACGCTGAGTTTCGTCCCCATGGGGGAATGAATGGGCCGTGCCCTCGTAGATTAAATCGGACAAGAGTCGAATCCTCTTATGAATAAGTGGCCATACCACTTATTATTTATGGATTAGCTCAAGACGAGATTAACTCCGTTAATTACCGTGAGATCGGATTCTGACCCATACAGTTAGTCCCTCCGCTTATGAGGTCGTGTTTCGGCCGAGCTCGATGAGCGGACTTCATCGATTGTGATTTGAAAAAACTCGAATAAGGGGGTCAACTTATTGACGGCGGCGACCTTAGCCGTTTACACGTTGGAGATGGCCGTAGCCTTTCATATATTGGAGAGCCTTTCATACATTAGAGATGGCCGTAGCCTTTCATATAAAGGGGATGGCCATAGCCTTTCATATATTAGAGACGGCCGTAGCCTTTCATATATTGGGGATGGCCGTAGCCTTTCATATATTGGAGATGGCCATAGCCTTTCATATATTGGAGATGGCCGTAGCCTTTCATATGTTGGAGAGTCTTTCATACATTAGAGATGGCCGTAGCCTTTCATATAATGTGATGGCCGTGGAGAATGAGTATGCGCCGGGTACGTATTTGGTCACGTCCAGAATTTTGAAGGCGTATGGCGCATTCTTTCAGCGTTCGTAGGCCGTTGCGATTATTCTGACGGCGGGACGTTGGCGGATGGCTGAGAAGCCGCTTCGCGGAGCTTGTCATAATGACGCATGCTTCGGCAGAACCGAACCGTTTTACGGTTGGTCGTGCAGTTAATGATGGCTATTGGGTTTCGCGAAAGCCATTTATGTTGCCTATAAAGGTGGGTTGAGGCATTCATTTCTCATATCTTCATTGTTCATCTGAGAGAGATTCTGAGGAAACTTTTTCGTTCTGCCAATTCATCTTCTCCTTTCTTTCCTTTGATTGTGATAACCTTTGTCTTGCCCACCAAATTTTATCCCTTTCTCTTTAGTAGATCAACAATGGCAGGCAGTTCTTCCCACGATGCTCTTCCGATAGATTTTCCGATAGTTGAAGGGCCACCTCTGGCAATGGGAGGTGCAGAACAGATAGAGACCAGAGAAGTTCCGTCGGTTGACGAGGTAGTTCCTCGGCCCGGAGGTCTGGCGATTGATTTCACTGTCGACGGTGGAGAGGACCCGGTGGATGAAGCCCCGTTAATGGGGGAGATTGGGATGGCCCGATTACGGGAACAGGGGGTCATTCCCACCCATGCAGACATCGTTCTCGCTAGAAGCGAGGAGAGGGTCCACACCGACCGCAGGGGATA
>NW_017670255.1:983868-988964 GCF_001879085.1 Nicotiana attenuata | reverse complement strand
GGGGACTATGCATTTTTTACGCCTATCTTTTAGGTTGGGTTCAAGATCCCGTTCCCAAATGCTGGTGGTGGATTTCTGTCGTTATTACGGGGATGTCCGCAGTCATGCTCACTCCTTCCCTCCTACAAATTGTTGCATGTTCATTCCAAGTACGCGGATTGGCCCGTTAGGGAGGTCACGTTGCGATTGTGCTTAGTCTCTACGCATCCCAGAGACAGTCTGTGGCACCATGAATTCGGGCGTGCCCTCGTGGGTCGAGGGGCCTGGTCCATGAAAGATTGGATGACGAGGTCGACCTGCCCTTTCGAAACACTTCTTTTATATCAGGGACAGGCACCTCTGGTGGCGGAATGATACTGGGTTTCCCAGAGGCTGGAAACCATGCAGTAATTCTTTTAGGTGGATTTGAATTTCCTTTCTTCCCCTCTTTATGATTGTGATCATGAGCGTTAACTCGTGTCGTTTTTTGTAGCCACAGATCGCCACCTCGGCCCCATTGAACTTTGGATACCTGAGTGGGTCGAGGCCGTACTCCCCCAATACGGCGATGGATCGAATGCGGCGTCTTTTCTGGAGAGGCAATGGCCGCATAGGCCTGTGGCAGGTAAAAAAAATTGATTTGCTTCTTCTGGTTGCCGCCTTTGTTCAACTCTATTAATCAACTTTGTTTTTCCGTGTGATCAGGGAGCGGCACGCCGCGTTAGGGCCCCTCAGTTGGCCTTCGTCGGCCATGGCTTTGCATTGCTCGGCTTACTGCAGCGCCAAGGTGTTCCGCGTCAATACCAGAGGGCAAGGCATCAGTTGACATTCTTCAGCAAGTTCCTTCTCCAGCACGGACCCACCTATCGCGAGGCCATCGGGGGTTGTGCGCCTAGAGCGGAATCGTTCATCATATGGGGAGGAGGAAAGAGGTCGTTTGATAGGCGTAAGGGTTCATGTTACGCCGGCTCCTCCTTGTGGTAATTAATTTGGACTCCCCGCGGATGAGGAGAGTCGGAGTGGCGGCAGCAGCGCCTGCCCTTTGGGCGGACAACAATGGGGGTTGCCCCGGTTGCTTAGGTCGTATTGTACCGTCGCTATTCGCGACTCAATTGGTGCTGGTTCCAGTTGCTTGAGAGGGAGTAGATTCCTCAACGGGCTCTATGTTGGGTAGAGGCAAGCGCTCCTACGGTTGGCTATTGCGCGGTGGTTCTACTCACCAGGTTAGCGGAAAAGGAGGAGGGATGCTGGATGTAGGAGATTGAGTTACGAGTCGAATCGACTTGGACCCGACGATGTCTGTACTGTGCTTCGGGGAAGGCTTACTAATTCGAGTGTGTGCACGCAGAGGTGAGCATCTCGCTTCGTCGAGGTTGCCAGGGTGACTTATTGCTCCAAGGGGAAGGCTTGGGTGCCGTAGTTCGAGCCGCTATGCTCGGAGCGGAAATGCGTCGATTGAGGGGCGTATCGATATCAGACTGATGAATGAGTGGTGTGATGGGCTTGAGGGTATGTACTTTCGTCGGTTCGCTTCTTCTTTGCCTTAGTTTGATTTCTTTATCTTAATCGTTGTCTTTGCTTTGCAGTTCTTATTTGTATGGAGGGTGAGAGCATCCGTCGACCAAAGATCCGCTTCGGGGATACTTTTTGCCGGGCGCTCTGGAGAAGTATAGTCGCTTACCGGGAATCAGTGCCGAGAGGTTGCGCGTGCGCTCAGAGGATGATCCCGTAGCCGGGCCTTGGTCGAGGAAACTGCGAGGCGGATCTTCAGATGCAGCAAACACTTTGCCAGAAACGAGGTGCTCTCGAGAGCAGCTCCGCCGGAAGGATGAGGAGGCGAGGTGGTTAAAGAGAGCCGCAGTGAGTCGTGAGCGCCAGGGCCAGGCTAAGGTGTGGAGGCCGCTTGCGGCATGGGGCAGGAAAGTTTACTGGGTATTGTGAGGGTGAAGTGCAGTATTGAAGCTTCAGGTGAGGGATGCTCGATCGAGCGCTGGAGGCGTTAACGGAAGCTATCCGCTAAGTGCACACGAGTCCCAACGGGCGTTGGAGAGGGTACTGCAGCGCCTCTTAGAAGCGACGTCTCGAGGAGCGGATCGGTGTCTTTGAGACAGGACGCCCAAGTCCATGGCGGACGGATCAACAGCCTTAGAAAGAGACACGCCATACGGACCAAGCCGCTTTTTCCGCCAGGCTTGCGAACTTGGTCTGCCTTTGGCGAGTCCACGTGATGTATATGAAGAATTTGTGGGAGGCGGCATGTGACGAAGCTGCTTTGAGGGAGCGCGTCAAAAGGTCATGAGCCGTACGACTGTGGTTTTTACGCGATGCGACGCAGAGCTTGATGACTGAGTGCAAGATGTTGGCGCGGACTTGGCGCCGAGTAAAAGATATGCATTTTTCTTGTTGTTTATTTTTCTTTCCTTGTTATGATGCGGCCTTGCGGGTTGTAAGGGGGAAGACCCGCCAGTTAACTTTTGTTAGAATAATGAGATTCATTTTCTGTTATTTGCCAGTGTCTGTTTTTGTATTCTTCTCCATTTCCCCCTCCCCTAGAATTTTTCTTTGCATTGCGTCCGATAGGGTGATTTGCCTCGAGTTCGACTCTGGTAGCATGTTATTTTTTTAATTGTTGACGACTCTTCTTCTTCGATCGGGTCTGTGCGAGTCGGAGCCGTTGCTTGGCGTAGCGGCACTTAGTCCTTAGTCCCAGTTTCGGGCGCGGTCGAACTGTCGGCGTATGACAGAAACGCAGCTTGTAGTTGATTCGGGTTCGGACTTACGTGCCCCAATCTTGATGGCCTTAGCCATGTTAGGCGACTGTATCGACTGTCGTCGAGTCGTTTATCAACCGTTAGCGAATCTATAGGTCGACGTTTGGCATGGGCGATGGCCTTAGCCTAATTATAATTGGTGGCCTAGCCATGTAAGGCGATTCGACTGTCGTCGATCGTTTACTCACCTTAGTCGAATTAGGTCGACGTTGGTTGGCGTTTGCTTAGCTATAATACAATTGATGGCTGCCATGTAGGCGACTTCGACTTATTCGTCGAGTCGTTTACTCACGTAGTCGACCTAGGTCGACCGTTTACGGTTGATGGCCTTGTTTTTCAACTCCGGTGCGGGCGGTCTTAAGCGTATTTGGCTTATTAGCGCGTTAGCCAGTCCAGTTCGGATCTTCTTTTCTTTTGGCGAAGGCGCTTAGCCTGAGTCTTGGTTCAACCGTAGTTGAACTCACTGGCGAAGGCGCATAGCCTGAATCTTGGTTCAATCGTAGTTGAACTTACTGGCGAAGGCGCATAGCCTTGATTTAATGGCGAAGGCGCATAGCCTTGATTTAATGACGAAGGCGCTTAGCCTGAATCTTGGTTCAACCGTAGTTGAACTTACTGGCGAAGGCGCATAGCCTTGATACAATTTGGAGACGCGTAGCCTGAGTCATGGTTCAACTGTATTTGAACTTCTTGGCGAAGGCGCATAGCCTTGATTTAATGGCGAAGGCGCTTAGCCTGAGTCTTGGTTCAATCGTAGTTGAACTTACTGGCGAAGGCGCATAGCCTGTCTTGGTTCAACCGTAGTTGAACTTTTTTGGTGAAGGCGCATAGCCTGAATCTTGGTTCAACCGTAGTTGAACTTACTGGCGAAGGCACATAGCCTTGATTTAATGACGAAGGCGCTTAACCTGAATCTTGGTTCAACCGTAGTTGAACTTACTGGCGAAGGCGCATAGCCTTGATTTAATGGCGAAGGCGCTTAGCCTGAATCTTGGTTCAACCGTAGTTGAACTTACTGGCGAAGGCGCACAGCCTGAATCTTGGTTCAATCGTAGTTGAACTTACTGGCGAAGGCGCATAGCCTGAATCTTGGTTCAACCGTAGTTGAACTTTTTGGCGAAGGCGCATAGCCTGAATCTTGGTTCAACCGTAGTTGAACTTACTGGCGAAGGCGCATAGCCTTGATTTAATGACGAAGGCGCTTAGCCTGAGTCTTGGTTCAACCGTAGTTGAACTTACTGGCGAAGGCGCATAGCCTGAATCTTTGTTCAACCGTAGTTGAACTTACTGGCGAAGGCGCATAGCCTGAATCCCAGTTCAACTGTTGTTGAATTTTGTCGATCTTGATGGCGAAGGCTCATGGCTTGAGTCCCAGTTCAACTATTGTTGAACTTTGTCGATCTTTGATGACGAAGGCTCATGGCCTGAGTCCCAGTTCAACTATTGTTGAACTTTGTCGATCTTTGATGACGAAAGCTCATGGCCTGAGTCCCAGTTCAACTGTTGTTGAACTTTGTCGATCTTTAATGACGAAGGCTCATGGCCTGAGTCCCATATTGTGGGTATTGAGTGCTGAAACTCGGTTTGGATTCGAGACATTGAGCGGCTCATCCGTTGTCTTCCCAACCAGGGTTTATAGGCTGTCTTGAGGCGACTCTCGGCTCGAGATATCTCCGTGCCGGTTTCTGGCCGGAGCTCGTATCAGGGATGTGGGAGATGCCTTACAGAGACCTTCCCGTTAGAGGGGGGGGGGGGGCTTCTTCTTTTTGTTTGCACTATCTGAGATCGGAGAGAGAGAGAGGACTTAGATCTTGATTTGAGATCTTCGAGTTCCATCGGCCTGATATGCCGCTTTGGCTTGTTTATGCGGGGCTGCTTCTTCTTGTTTGCACCATCCAATAGATGAGAGACAGAGGAACTGGATCTCGATTCGAGATCTTCGAGTTCCATCGGCCTGATATGCCGCTTTGGCTTGTTTAAGCTGGGTTGTTCTTCCTTTTTCCGGCGTTTCTTTCCTTTTGGTCCATGGAAGAACTACGCGATTTTGCTATGAAATCCCCACAGACGGCGCCAAATTGTTTGCTCAAAAGTTATCGTGTGCTTTATGAGTGCAAAACAATACAAATAAGTTACGGGAAAATCATAGCAAATCGTAATAATCCATTGGACCAAGCGAAGAACATGAAATAAATACTCAAGGTTAGGAGAAGAAATCTTAACAGCTTTTATTGATAATATTTGTTTTGGTCTGCCTCTCCATGAAGAGGTTCAGAGCCTTACAATGGTGTTTTCTTCTTCCCATAAGATGGGTATGTTTTTCTTCTTCTCTCTCTCTCTTGTCAATAG
>NW_017670255.1:940068-983843 GCF_001879085.1 Nicotiana attenuata | reverse complement strand
TGCCTTTAGTTTGTTCTTTATCTTAATCGTTGTCTTTGCTTTGCTCTTATTTGTTGGAGGTGAGAGAGCATCGTCGAGCCAAAGTCCGCTCGGGATATTTTTGCGGGCGCTGGAGAGAAGTATCGTCGCTACCGGGATCAGTGCCGAGAGTTGCGCGTGCGCTTGAAATGATCCCCGTAGCCGGCCTTGGTCGAGGAACTGGCGAGGCGGAGCTTCAGATGCAGCAAAACACTGGCAGAACGAGTGCTCTCGAGGAGCAGCTCCGCCGGGAAGGATGAGGAGGTCGACGGTTGTAAAGAGAGCCGCAGCTGAGTGTGAAGCGCCAGGGCCAGGCTAAGGGGTGGAGGCCGCTGCGGCATTGGGCAGGAAAGTGACTGCGTTGGAGTGAAGTCGCAGTATTGAAGCTTCATGTGGGGATCTCGTCGAGCGCTGGGGCGTTAACGAAAGCTATCCGCGTGCCACGAGTCCCAACGGGCGTGGAGAGGGATTACTGCGCCTTTAGAGAAGCGAGTCTCGAGGAGCGGATCGGTGTCTTTGAGCAGGACGCCACAGCATGGCGGACCGGATCACAGCCTTTAGAAGAAGAGAACAGCGCCTACGGACCAAGCCGCTTCTTCCAGCCAGGCTCGCGAACTTTGGTCTTTGGCGAGGCCCAACGTGATGTATATAAGAATTTTGTGGAAGCCGGCATCGTGACCGAAGCTGCTTTCGATGAGCGCGTCAAAAGGCTCATGAGCCCCGTACCGACTGTGGTTTTGACGCGGCACGCCAATGCTGATGCTGGTGCAGATGGTGGCGCGGATGGCGCCCAGTAAAAAGATATGCTTTTTTTTTTGTTTTTTATTTCTCTTTCCTTGTATGATCGGCCTTGCCGGTGTAAGCGGGGAAGACCCCAGTTAACTTTGTAGATAAATGAGATCTCCTTTCTGTTATTTGCCAGTGTTCTGTTTGTTATCTTCTCCATTTCCCCTTAGATTTTCTTTGCATGCGCCGAAGGGTGATTTGCCTTCGAGTTCGACTCTGGTAGATGTTATTTTTTAATTGTTGACGATCTTCTTCTTCGACTCGGGGTGGAGCGAGTCGGATCCGTTGCTTGCGATAGCGCACTTAGCCTTAGTCCCAGTTCGGGCGCGGTCGAACTGTCGGCCGTTATGACAGAAACGCAGCCTTGTAGTTTGATCGGGGTCGGACTTTACGTGTCCCCAATCTTGATGGCCTTAGCCATGTAGGCGACTTCGACTGTCGTCGGATCGTTACTCACCGTAGTCGAATCTAGGTCGACCGTTGGCGGGCGATGGCCTCTAGCCATAATATAATTGGTGGCCTTAGCCATGTAAGGCGACTTCGACTGTCGTCGAGTCTTTACTCACCTTAGTCGAATCTAGGTCGACCGTTGGTGGCGATGGCTTTAGCTATAATACAATTGATGGCCTTAGCCATGTAGGCGACTTCGACTTTCGTCGAGTCGTTTTAACTCACCGTAGTCGAATCTAGGTCGACCGTTGACGTGATGGCCTTTAGTTTTTCAACTCGGTGCGGGCGAGTCTTAGCCGTATATTGGCGATAGCGGCGCTTAGCTTAGTCCCAGTTCGGACGCGGCCGAACTACCGGTCGTGATGGTGTAAAAAACGCGCCTCTTAGTTTGACCGGGCCGAACTTTAACGTGGCCCGACTCTTAATTCGAGTTGGAGAACTTACTTGAATTGGCGAGGGTTCCTATCCTGCCGCTTCGATTTGTGGAGGTCGGGCTTGCTTTACAGATAAGCGTTTGGCCTGAGTCTCGCGTTCAACTGTGGTTGAACTTGCTAAAGTTGAGTACGAAGCGTCCATCCTGTAGTTCGAGCGAGGGTCGAGCTCATTGATTTAATGGTGAAGGCACATAAGCCTGAGTCTTTGGTTCGACCGTGGTTGGACTTATTGCGAAGGCACGTAGCCGGAGTCCCAGTTCGACTATGTTGGACTTTGTTTAAATTTGGTGGCGAAGGCACATAGCTTGAGTCCCGGTTCAACCGTAGTTGAAACTTTTTGGTGGAAGGCGCATAAGCCTATCTTTGTTCAAACCGTAGTTGGAACTGTTTGGTGAAGGCGCATAGCCTGAGTCCCGGTTCAACCGTAGTTGAACTTTTTGGCGAAGGCGCATAGCCTGATCCCGGTTCAACCGTAGTTGAACTTTTTGGCGAAGGCTCATAGCCTGTCTTGGTTCACCGTAGTTGAACTTTTTGGTGAAGGCGCATAAGCCTGAATCTTGTTCAACCGTAGTTGAACTTACTAAGGAAGGCGCATAGCCTGATTTAATGAAGAAGGCGCTTAGCCTGAGTCTCGGTTGAACCGTAGTTGAACTTTTTGGCGAAGGCGCATAGCCTGTCTTGGTTCAACCGTAGTTGAACTTTTTGGTGAAGGCGCATAGCCTGAATCTTGTTCAACCGTAGTCGAACTTACTGGGGAAGGCGCATAGCCTTGATTTAAATGACGAAGGCGCTTAGCCTGAGTCTCGTTCAAACCGTAGTTGAACTTTTGGCGAAGGCGCATAGCCTGTCTGGTTCAACCGTAGTTGAACTTGTTGGTAGGCGCATACGCTGAGTCCCGGTTCAACCGTAGTTGAACTTTTTGGCGAAGGCGCAATACCCTGTCTTGGTTCAACCATAGTTAACTTTTTGGTGAAGGCGCATAGCCTGAGTCCTGGTTCAACCGTAGTTGAACTTTTTGGCGAAGGCGCATAGCCTGTCTTGGTTCAACCGTAGTTGAACTTTTTGGTGAAGGCGCATAGCTTGAGTCCCGGTTCAACCGTAGTTGAACTTTTTGGCGAAGGCGCATAGCGTGTCTTGGTTCAACCGTAGTTGAACTTTTTTGGCGAAGGCGCATAGCCTGTCTTGGTCAACCGTAGTTGAACTTTTTGGTGAAGGCCATAGCCTGTCTTGGTTCAACCGTAGTTGAACATTTTGGTAAAGGCGCATAGCCTGTCTTGGTTCAACCGTAGTTGAACTTTTTGGCGAAGGCGCATAGCCTGAGTCCCGGTTCAACTGTTGTTGAACTTTGTCGATCTTTGATGATGAAGGCTCATGGCTGAGTCCCCAGTTCAACTGTTGTTGAACTTGTCGATCTTTGACAACGAGGCTCTGGCCTGAGTCCCAGTTCAACTATTGTTGAACTTTGTCGATCTTTGATGACGAAGGCTCATGGCCTGGGGTCCCAGTCAACTGTTGTTGAACTTATCGATCTTTGATGACGTAGGATGACGAAGGCTCATGGCCTGAGTCCCATAGTTGTGGGTATTGAGTGCTGAAACTCGGTTTGGATTCGAGACATTGAGCGGCTCATCCGTTGTCTTCCCAACCAGGGTTTATAGGCTGTCTTGAGGCGACTCTCGGCTCGAGATATCTCCGTGCCGGTTTCTGGCCGGAGCTCGTATCAGGGATGTGGGAGATGCCTTACAGAAACCTTCCCTTAGGGGGGGGGGGGGCTTCTTCTTTTTGTTTGCACTATCTGAGATCGGAGAGAGAGAGAGGACTTAGATCTTGATTTGAGATCTTCGAGTTCCATCGGCCTGATGTGCCGCTTTGGCTTGTGTATGCGGGGTTGTTCTTCCTTTTCCGGCGTTTCTTTCCTTTTGGTCTATGGAAGAACTACGCGATTTTGCTATGAAATCCCCACAGACGGCGCCAAATTGTTTGCTCAAAAGTTATCACATATCTTATGAGTATAAAACAATATAAATAAGTCACGGGAAAATCATAGCAAATCGTAATAATTCATTGGACCAAGCGAAGAACATGAAAATAAGTACTCAAGGTTAGGGGGAGAAACATTAAAAGCCTTTATTGATAATATTGGCTTGGTCTGCCTCTCCATGAAGAGGTTCAGAGCCTTACAATGGTATTTTTACTTCCCATAAGATGGATATGTTTTTCTCTTCTCACTCTCTCTCTCTTGTCAATAGTGGTGAAGAAGCAGCCCCTTTTCTAGGGCTTCCACTCTTAGTATTTATAGATGTGAGCTTCGTGAGCTGGCAATAAATGGCCGTGGCCACGCTGAGGTTCCGTCCCCATGGGGGAATGAATGGGCCGTGCCCTCGTAGATTAAATCGGCAAGAGTCGAATCCTCTTATGAATAAGTGGCCATACCACTTATTAATTATGGATTAGCTCAAGACGAGATTAACTCCGTTAATTACCGTGAGATCGGATTCTAACCCATACAATGGTCTTATGATACTTCAAAGGTAAAAGGACCAAAATGTCGCAAATGGACGGTAAAGCGCAGGTCATGCCAGTTGGCGAAGTGGCATTAAGCATCATCCCTAACAATACAAAAAGAGTGCTTCTGGTGATATAAAGAGGCACAGAATGAAATTAACGGTGCGAAAAGGTAAACAGATGATAAATATAAAATAAATCGAATAGTATTTTATAATTTAAAACCATTAGCCTATTTCAAATTCCTAAGATTACTACAACCTTCCCAAATATGAACAGGATGAGGTGATTGTGGGCGGGAGGGAGAGAGCGGAGGAAAAATTCACGTAAATCCATAATGCTGCATGTATATGCTTCATACGTGCTTGGTTTTCCTGCAATATATGTGGAGCTGCGTGTTCTTCTTTTGTATAGTTGTACTAATAAATGAGCAAGACCAAACAAAATTGTTAAAACTTCATTCCCTACTCATGGTTACCTTTTAAAAAGTACTCCCTTCATCAGTTTTATTTGTCCACTATACTAAATAATATGTCTACTTTAATTTACTTGTCATGTTTAGAAAACCAAGATATAATTTACCATTTTATACCTATTTTACCCTTATTATTAACTATTTTCAATTTATTTTCAAACATATTATAATTAGGGGTAATATAGTAAAATTACTATCTTATTAATTGTTTCTTAAAAAGCGTGTCAAGTCAAACATGAACAAGTAAAGATGGACAGACGAGTACCATGCAGGGCGGAACTAGCACATGACTTGCGAGTTCGGCGAACTCAGTAACTTTGGTCCAAATTTTGTATTTGTCTTAAATTTTTTATTTAATTGTTAATTTAGAGCAGTAACATAAACGAGCTAGATTCCCGAACTCGCAAGTTTCAAATCCTGGCTTCACCTCAGTTATACCATGGATGAATTCACCGGCCTAAAATGGTGCCTAACCTTATGCACTGTGACGGCGTTACGTTTTTACAAACAAATTGTTATGGAAAAGAATCACTTAGTAAACCACTTGTTGTTGATTTATAGAAAAGAAAAAGGTACAGAATTCTAATGACTATGAAAAACTTAAATGTGTTTTATGTGATTATCCAAGAGACCAAGACTATTATTCTTACCTTGCGTTCATTAATTAGTTTAGTGTAACACCATAAGAGAAGAAGTTTTTACCCACTAGATACCAAATGCTAAATGTGTTTATCAAATACAGGTAAATTTTACCCACTACCAAATGCTCCTTCTCCCTGCATGACTTCCTCCGCCAACTTTAGGAGTGTACATATATATATAAAACTAGCCTAAGTTTCTTCAATAATTCCCTGCCTTGCCAAATCGCAATTGTCCAATGGTTCTTATCTCTGAGTGCTTTTTCAAATAAACCAAGTCGTTTATCTTTCCATAAGAAAATACTAGTCGGGTAGCTTTATAAGATTAGGTAAGCATATAACACCACATCGATAGAGACATAATACCCGTGTCATTTTTTCCCCAGAGAAGTCTTAGAAAAAGGATTGCAGAATATTGGGACGAAATAATGGACTGAATTCCACTTCTTTACTGCAAAGATGGTGACTGAATTCCTCCATAATTTTATAATTCCGACAAAATTCAAATACCAACAATTATTTTGAATTTCTCACAAGAACAAACTTTGTAAGTTGCAGAAAGCAGAAAGAGACAAGAAGAAAGAATCTATAGTTTTTGATATGTTTCGTTTTTGGATAGGCATCTTTTAAAATTAATAGGCACCTGTAAATTTAAAAAAAAACAGTTAAAAGATTTTAATAATCTATATCTATATCTATCTATAACCTATACTAGCAAAAAGGTTGTAAAACTAGCAAAAAAGTTGCTAGCAAAATGGATAAGTTTTGGAGTTCCATTAGCAATTGCGCCTAAAAAATAAATAAAGTTCCTTTTTCTTACACCGACCGACCAATAACAAAACAACAGAAAAATTAACTCTTCCAGTAATATTGACAAAAGTTTATGGAATATGGATATGAATATCAAATTTGATTTTGCCTTCTGCCTAACAGTGCCACCTTGAAGAGTTAATAAAAAAATTGAGAAATAAATGAAGATAAAGATCTACAGATTATACAATAGTATATATTAAGAAAATATGTGGGAACTTTATAGGAAAGTCACTAGTTATGTGGTACAAGTGTTCAAAAAGGATTTCTGACCGTACATCCATATCATTAAAAACTATCACCCACCACTCCTAATTAGGTCCCACGAGGGCGTTGGCCTGGTTGGAAGGGGCGGTTTATTTTTTATTTTTTAAAAAAGAAGAAAAGAAAAGAATAAATAATAAAATAAAATAAATGGATATAATAAAAGGTAACTGTTAGCAGAACTTTGGGTTACTATTGTTTTAGTATTAAATACACATGTCTAGGACGCACATCTGCAATTGTAGTTATAAGAAAAGTAAAAATATTTTTACGTTATCCTTAATTTTATTTTTCTTGTAGCATATCATTATCAATTAAATTCCACTATCAAAAAGCACGCTTTAAAGGAACACAAGACAATCCCCGGGATGTTGACAATATTTTAAAAGATTTTGACAAATTCCTTTCTCTGTTTTTTCCTTTTTCAAAATCCGTTTTATTTTTGTTGACGGTTTCTATATATGTTGATGGAGTTTTTAGTTTCGTTTTCAATTCGTTTTTTGAGTCTATGTGGCCCAAATTACTTGCTTTACGCGATGAGATACTTGTTTACGTGATGAGAAGTGTGAACTCAGTCTGATGAGTTGGGATGGGTAAAACATGAGTTACTAGTAAGTATTTGAGAGGGTTTGCAATAACGATAATTGGCGCTAAGATCAGTGGCGAATATAACTCATTAGCTACGAATTTATTTAAACCCACTATTTTTCTATGGAATATAAATATATACGTAGTAAGAAACCTCAATTCAACAACTATTATATTTTAAATCCATAATTCTAATACTAAAGCCTTTAAAAGTTGAATCATGTTATAAATAGAATCTTATTTATGGTGAATGTCTATATTTAGAGAGAATTCTAGGGTTTATTACTTGGTAGCTAAGTCACTCTCTCCTTATAAATAGAGGGGTCTTACCCCATTGTAAATCATCCCATATCAATAAGAATTCTCTCCCTCTCTCTCTTTCTCTGCAATATTGCTCTTGTTCTTTTATTGTTTTATTTCACGTTATCAGCACGAGACTCTACCGTCTCAAGAAGATTAAGGTATAACTTTTCTCCTTTTTTAATTATGACTGATATTATGAAAAGAAAGTTCGTTGCCCTTGAAATTTCGGGCAAGAACTATATGACATGGGTGTTGGATGCTGAAATCCATTTAGATGCAATGGGTCTTGGAGACGCCATTAAAGACAAAACTAAAGCATCCACCCAAGACTGTGCTAAGGCCTTGATTTGCTTGCGCCATCACCTTGATGAAGGGTTGAAAATAGAATATCTCACAGTCAAAGATCCACTTATTTTGTGGAGTGGCTTAAAGGAAAGATATGACAACTTAAAGTTGGTCACTCTTCCACAAGCACGATATGATTGGGCTCATCTAAGCCTCCAAGACTTTAAGTATGTTTCTGAATATAATTCTGCGATGTTCAGAATTACTTCTAAATTGAAACTCTATGGAGATACTATCACTGACTATGATATGCTTGAAAAAATATTTACAACGTTTCATGCCTCCAATATGGTATTGCAACAGCAGTACAGAGAGAAAGGTTTCAAGAAGTACTCTGAGTTGATTTCTCTTCTCCTTGTGGTTGAACGAAATAACGATTTGCTCATGAGAAATCACGAAAATCGACCCACTGGGTCTACACCATTGCCTGAAGTGGATGAGGTATATTCCCATTATGCCAAGCGTGGAAAAGGCCGTGGCCTTATTCGTGGTCGTGGTCGTAGTCATGGCCGCGGCCGTGGACAAGGAAGAAATTTTCCTGGTGTTAATCACCCCTCAAAGAAAAATAACCACCAAAAGTGGAAAGGGAAAGATGAGAAGCCAAAGGCAAATGGTTCAGAAACTGAATGTTATCGTTGCGGTGGAAAAAGGAATTGGGCAAATATTTGTCGTGTACCAAATCATTTGGTTGAGCTTTATCAAGCATCTCTAAAGAATAAAGGCCCTGAAGCCAATTTTGTCTCTACAATAATTTTGACATCACCCACTTGGATGTGGCAGACTTCTTTGAGCACCCTGATGGAAAAATAGACCACTTGATCGGTGATGGATCCGTGGTTAAAGATGATTGAGTAGTTCAACATTTATTTTTGCCTATTCTTAATAGTTAGTGAATAAACATTATGTAATTACAATTCTTTACACTGAGTAGTAGTCATTAGTATCAATTAGTATTATTTGTTTTACGAAATAGTTTTAGTTTGTTTTGATTAAATATAGTTCTAGTATTCATTTTTGAAGTATTAATATAGCCATATCCAGAAATCTAAAGAATTTAACTTTTGATTGTCACTTATCGATTATTTCCCGTTCCCGAATTATGATTGTATTTTCTTGCAATTTCTCATATTTATCTTAAAGTTTCTCCCATTACATAGAACTCTAATTAAGTGATCCCGTCTCCCATAATCTTATATTTATTCATATATTTCTTTTTGTATGTCAATCCATCGGAAGAAAATATGGATATTCCACAAAGCAAACTTGGATCAAAGTTCAATTGTAAAAATATTTGTTTAGTTGATTCATGTACGACACATACAATATTCAAAGAGAAGAAATATTTCTCTCATTTAAGTATGTGTAAGGCAGATGTTACTACAATTTTTGATAGTAGTAATTTAATTGAAGGCTCTGGAAGAGCTACTATAACTCTGCCTAAGGGAACAATACTTATCATAGAGAATGCAATGTTCTCCTAAGTCCAAGAGGAACTTGTTGAGTTTTAAAGATATCCGCCGAAATGGATATCATATTGAGACAATAGATGAGAATAATCTTGAATATCTCATCATTACCAAAAATATCTCTGGCCAAAAGAGGGTTATTGAGAAGTTTCCATCTTTATCTTGTGGCCTGTATTGGACAAGAATTAGTGCAATTGAGGCACATTCTACCGTAAACCAAAAGGTTACTGATTCCAATACTTTTGTACTTTGGCATGATCGATTGGGACACCCTGGATCAATTATGATTAGACGGATTATAGAAAACTCAAATGGGCATCCATTAAAGAATTTAAAGATTCTTTTAAATAATGAATTTTCTTGCACTTCTTGTTATCAAGGCAAGTTAATTATTAGACCATCACCAACAAAGGTTGGAATTGAGTCCCTGCGTTTTTTGGAATGTATACAAGGGGATATTTGTGGACTTATTCACCCACCTAGTGGGTCGTTTAGATATTTTATGGTCTTAATAGATGCATCTTCTAGATGGTCTCATGTGTGCCTATTGTCATCTCGCAACCTCGCATTTGCAAAATTAATGGCACAAATAATTCGATTACGGGCGCAATTCCCCGATAATCCAATTAAGTCTATTAGACTTGATGATGCTGCTGAGTTTTCATCCCAAGCGTTTAATGATTATTGCTTATCAATGGGGATAAAAGTAGAACATCCTGTAGCTCATGTTCACACTCAAAATGGCCTTGCAGAGTCTTTAATTAAACGTCTGCAATTGATAGCAAGACTGTTACTCATGAAAACGAGGTTGCCCACTTCTGTTTGGGATCACACCATTTTACATGCAGCAATGCTAGTTCGTCTCAAACCGACAAATTATCATAAATATTCCCCATTGCAATTAGTTTTGGGTCATGAACATAATATATCCCATTTAAGAATTTTTGGATGCGCAGTATATGTGCCTGTAGCACCGCCATATCGCACCAAAACGGGTCCCTAAAGAAATTTAGGAATATATGTTGGGTTTGAATCGCCCTCCATTATTCGCTACCTCGAAACATTAACGGGGAATTTATTTATTGCACGATTTGCAGACTGTCGATTCGATGAGACACTTTTCCCAAAATTAGGGGGAGAAGTTGGTGAAACAAAATGGAAAATTTTGTAGAAAAATCCATCATTGTCTCATCTTGATCCACGTACCTCTATTTGTAAAAAAAGGGGTGCAAAAGATTATCCATTTGCAGAGAATAGCAAATCAAATGCCAGACGCATTTACGGATTTGAAAAAAATAACAAAATTACCTATCCCTACAGAGAATGTTTTAATCCGTATTGATGTCCCCATTGGACGATCTTCTAGTGTCATAGCTAATGAGTCGAAAGCACGCCTAAAACGTGGTAGACCATTGGGTTCCAAAGATCGAAATCCTAGAAAAAGGAAAACAAATGATCAAAATGACACTACGAAAGAATCTCGTGAAGAAATCCACGATTTAATAAATTCTGAGATTCATGAGTAACCCACTGAGCCTGACACTCAAGAAAATAAGGAATCCAATCGATATTGAGACAAATTTGAATCGATTGGATATAGTGGTGGATTATGTCTTTGCATATAATGTTGCATCTAGCATTATGCAAGATAGTGAGGATCTTGAACCTCAATCTGTTGGAGATTATCGACAAAGACGTGATTGGTCAAAATGGCAAGAAGCAATCCAATCAGAGTTGAATTCACTTGCAAAACGTGAAGTTTTTGGGCCTGTAGTCCAAACACCTAATGGTGTTAAGCCTGTTGGCTATAAATGAGTCTTTGTACACAAGAGGAATGAGAAAAATGAGGTACAAAGATATAAGGCACGCCTTGTTGCACAAGGATTTTCACAAAGGCCTGGTGTCGATTATGAAGAGACATATTCACCCGTTATAGATGCTATAACGTTCCGTTATCTCATTAGTGTTGCTGTCCATGAAAAGCTTGACATGAAATTAATGGATGTGGTTACCGCCTATCTTTATGGCTCACTTGATAATGAGATATACATGAAAATTCCCGAGGGATTTAAAATGCCTAAAACACATAATTCAAAGTCCCGGGAAATGTTGTATGGTCTAAAGCAATCAGGACGAATGTGGTATAATCGTCTTAGTGAGTATTTATTAAAGGAAGGTTATATAAATGATGCCATTTGTCCATGTGTTTTTATAAAGAAAACAACATCGAAATTTGTTGTACTTGTCGTATATGTTGATGATATAAACCTTATTGGAAATAGAACTCCAAAAGGCAATTGATTATTTAAAGAAGGAATTCGAGATGAAAGATCTCGGAAAGACAAAATTATGTCTTGGTTTGCAAATTGAACATTTGGCAAACGAAATTTTTATTCATCAATCTGCCTACGTAGAAAAGGTATTGAAATGGTTTTACATGGATGGAGCACATCCATTAAGTACTCCGATGGTTGTTCGATCACTTGATGTGAATAAGGATCCATTACGACCTCAAGAAAAGAATGAAGAGCTACTTGGTCCTGAAGTACCATATCTTAGTGCAATTGGTGCACTAATGTATCTTGCTAATACTACAAGGCCTGACATAACTTTTTCAGTTAATGTCTTAGCAATATATAGCTCTGCTCCTACAAGGAGACATTGGAATGAAATCAAACACATATTACGGTACCTAAAGGGACAACCGATATGGGCTTATTTTATGGCAATAATTGCAGTCCTGATCTTGTTGGTTATGCCGATGCTGGGTATTTATCTGACCCGCACAAGGCTCGGTCTCAAACAGTTTATGTGTTTACCTGTGGAGGCAGTGTCATTTCTTGGCGATCGACTAAGCAATCAATTGTGGCTACTTCATCTAATCATGCCGAGATAATTGCTATTCATGAAGCAAGTCGAGAATGTGTGTGGTTGAGGTCTATAATACATCTTATTCGAGACAAATGTGGTTTGAAGTGTGACAAACTACCCACAATTTTGTATGAAGATAATGCATCATGCATAGCTCAATTGAAGGAAGGATTTATAAAAGGGTATAGGACAAAGCACATTTCACCAAAGTTATTTTTCACACATGATCTTCAAAAGAATGGTGATATTAATGTACAATAGATTCTTTCAAGTGATAATATGGTTGATTTATTCACAAAATCTCTATCGACATCAACCTTCAAGAAGCTAGTGTGCAAGATTGGAATGCGAAGGCTCAAGGATGTGAATTGATGCTCTCATCAAGGGGAGTTAATGAGCGTTGCACTCTTTTTCCCTTACAAGGTTTTGTCCCAATGGGTTTTCCTTACAAGGTTTTTAATGAGGCAACCAATAGGCGCATTTCTAAACATGTGTACTCTTTTTCCTTTTCTAGAATTTTTTCCCATTGGGTTTTATTTTAGTTAATGTTTTAACGAGGCACATTATCTGTTGAATAGACATTCAGGGGGAGTGTTATAAATAGAATTTTATTTATGGTGAATGTCTATATTTAGAGAGATTCTAGGGTTTATTACTTGGTGGCTAAGTCACTCTCTCCCTATAAATAGAGGGTTCTATTCTATTGTATTTCATCCCAAATCAATAAGTATTCTCTCCCTCTACTTTTCTCTACAATACTCTTCTTTTCTTTTATTGTTTTATAACAAATCCATTAATTTTAAATCTTTGGATCCTTTTAGCTATGCTGCATTTGGCCGCAATGGTGATGATTTCAAGCTTTGATCAGCAACCAGAGTTTCCCTTTCTTTACAAAAATGACTCAAAGGCTACTCCTGTCGGGTTTCTTCTCTCCCTTTGTCTTTGAGCCACTCCAATACCTAAGACGTCTATAATCCGATTTAGAAGGAAAAAAGACTTATATGGGAGGATATAATTGAGATGTTTGATTTTTTCAATTTTCGGAAATTTAATATTGCCTTTTGGTTTTCTAAATAAGTTACCCAACAAAATTGTAGAAGAGATTTAAAAAATTTGATTTCGTGCATTTAGGCTGATGGATTCAATTTACTTTTAAAGACAACTAGTCTTTGCGTATGCGTGTATCATGTCAATGAAAATGTATTTTTAAAATATCACATAAATATTGAATATTTTAAAATTTAGTGATTCCGTTATAAAATAAAAACTAATATTTGTCAAAAAGCTAAAATGTTCGTCTTATATAACTAAGTCAATAAAAGAAAAAAATTCCTTCTATAATTTCTAAAAGATCAATACATATATTCACAACTTAAATTTATTTTAACTTTATAATTTTATCATTTCAAATTATGGTATCATGGTTCCTTTTCAATTTCAACGAGAACACATAATTCTTGAAGAAGGAGTTCTACTTAAACTTTTTCTTGAAAAGCTATTCTCTAGCTTATTCTAGAAAACACAAACAAGCGTCAAACAAATAAAAGACAATCTAAGTCTAATCTAAATCTCATTGAATTTTAGTACCTTCTATATTGGCTTAGGTCTAATGTTCATTGAATCTTAAATTCTTCTAAGTAGTATAAATCACACTGATAAATTCTAGCCAATTCATTAGTGGAACTTGTTAGTATACATAATTCTACTCAACTTAGAGTGTAACCATATTGAATCTTAAAGTCCTAAGTGTAGTTTTACCAAAAACAAATTTAATAATTATTATTATAATTATAATTATTTTGTTCTATTTCAACATTAATACGGTGCTATTATTACTGGTTATAACTTATAAGGAACTACTCATATATGCTAGAGTACAAGGAAAAAAACGTTTTGAAAAAATTGTAATATCATGTCACAACCCAAATTTTACAATAGGCCGTGATAGCGCCCAACCATGTTGTTAGGCAAGCTAACGAATGAACAAGTTTCATTAAATAATTAGACTTTAAATTCAGAACTCATGGAAACATATATATATTTCTTTGCCAAAGTATGGAGTACAAATAATGCACAAGACGAAGTAATATTAATAATGAGTACAACTGTGAACATCCACTACAAACCCCGAAATCCGGTAACACAAGTGCATGAGCATATACCAAAATATACGATACCACTACAACAACTGTCTAGAATAAGATATAGACATAATACAATAAATGGATAGATCAGCGACTCCATGTGTTGCAAATCGTAACATAGGGAGCAACTCACCACAAAGTCTCCTCAGCAATCGCACCTACGCTCCCAAATGAACACCAAAAGTACCTGTCTCGATACTTGCACAATCAGTGCAGAAATGTAGTATGAGTAGGTAAATCAACGCGTACCTATTAAGTATCTAGCATAACTGTGAAGAAGTAGTGATGAGGGATCGACATTGACACTTACTAGTGGTCCAATAAATCAAGTACAATTAAAGTAGATAGGTATGAAGCATGGCAAATAAAACAGTCAAAACAGATATAGGCACATAATACGATCCTCACTGAAGAGTAACCACGAAGTCTTCAAATACCAGATACTTCGTCAAATGGAATACATAATGATCAACACCAAATAAACTGTCACATCTCAAGTCAGGAAGACTCATAAGTACGCTGGCTCCTTATCAAATATTACACACGATTCTGCCGAGGTGAATGGCCCAATCCCATAAGAGTAATGGCATGATTTCCTGCCGTGGTATGCGGCTCGATTCTATAATAATGCTATTAAGGTCGTTAAGCCTGATCCCATAATAATCGGGTACACTGCTGATGGTTGACTGCCACGAACCATAAATGCATCTCATAATACTGCCGAGGTCGTTCGACCCGATTCGTAATTCCATACCGCTCACTGCACCTATCATGCTATTACGCGAGAGTGTAAGAATCCCATCATAAATACTCAACCACCAGTGGAATAAACACTCAATCGGCTAGGACCTTTCACTTAACTCATTTAAGGGGAAGGATTGCAGCACGCAACCAACTTCCCATAAGCGTAGAATACACAAACCTCAAACCGTGATCGAAACCATCATAACTTCTTCGGGACTCATTTGCACATACCCAAACCATCAGGATTGAATCCCTCCAAACCAACCAAATTATTGAGACTGCCAAGCCCGCAAGTATAGCCACGAAATACCTGTATAGCCTAATCGCACAGAAGGAACCGATCATTTCCTTTACCATGCTGATCCAAACCACTACTAGACTGACTCAACTTCTTCCGATTTCCCCTTGACTCACCTTCAAAATAATAGCTCTGTTCTCCAGCACAAAATGGACCTTAATCGACACTCATCCCGAGTGACCCCAAATCACAAGACCACGTAGTTTAATACCCATAGGCTATCTTATACCTTCTCATGCACTAGATAGCACCACCAACTACTACACTCGTTACGATGAGATCTTTTGCGAACCTGAAACTATGTCTTCTATCTCTCTGACACTGCACTGCAGACTCGGTGACAACATAGAAATACTCCAAGTCTCTTTCCGCTCCACTACAAAACTAGATCTTTAGCCACACGGCAAACCTGAAAATCCTTAGGCACCACACTTTAAACCTCAAATCCACTAGAACCATTATTCAGGGTCGCCCACTCTAAGCCAGTCCCGATTATATAACCAAACACCTAGTGCCCATCCCTTCTCTGGCACATCACATTCACAAAGAAATACAAAGTCTGAGTCATTCCACGACCTTCTCACGTCAATAAGGTGAAATGTAGCACACATCCATCAAATTCCTTGCTCGAATTTTCCCCTGATGTTCTCTTTCCCAGTCATAACTAATCCATCAACGTACACGACGACATAACCCAATCATGAATGGTAAGCTCCAACACTTGGCTTTAATCCACAATCGCCAAACCCAAGGATCTACAATGACTTCTCCTTCTAGCTACCATGATCTCACACTGTTACTCAGCCAAATTCTCACAAGTTCTTGTTGCACTAGTCATAACCAATCCGGAATTATCATCCCCAAATGCACACTCAACCTCATGATAGTCGCACTATCTTCTTCAAGCGATCCGAGCCCACATTATAGTACATGTTTCCTGTTGGGTAGAAGGCAAAACTTTTCATTGGCACTTCATCAGAAATCACGCAACTCCTAACCTTCTCATAGGAGATCTTGTTCACTCAATTAAAATCAACTAAACGTCCAACAATACATTTAAAACTCGAAGTCGTATTACACCAAAAAACGATAATCAAGCATTTAGGTTCCTCTACATTCCAAATAAACTCCTCCCGTCATATTCAAACTTCCTGAGTATAGAAGCCACTATCTCAATTGAAATACACCAACTTAGTCTTTTGCACCATGACACAAATCACATTAAGCTGTCTCAAAGCATGTGGCTATCCTGCCACACAGTCCATAAGATATGCTACCTCTCCCACTCCGGTTAAACCATCTTCCTAAGAAAACTACTTGAACTCTGCTGCCCGTACTTGACCTGCTGGCAATCCAACCACCGCGAGACATATGCTATCATGTCCCTTTTCATCATCCGCCGCCAGTCATGCCGCTCCAAATCACGATCCATCTCCGTAGAACCCGAACAAATAGATTGCCATCAACTCTAAGCCTCTATAAGATATTCTTCATCGAGCCATCAACACTAGAAACACTATTTCGACCCTGAAGCCGCCACACACCGCCATCTCTGATAACCGCTTCTTAGGTACCATTTCATAGCACCATGCCCCAAAGGCCAAACAATGAAGACTATCATACTGATGATCCTTAATGTGTTCAAACAAGGACGACGACACGGGATAAATCCATAAAAGGAAGGATAAGTTTCACGACTAACCATGTAGCTCGCCAAGTATTTAAGGTATCTAGGTTCGATACTCTATACAAGTCCAGTCTTAGGCTAAATATGATAATTAAAGCATGTAAGCAGGCATGGATAACTCAAATAATATAATTATAGCATGGCGTGAGTCTAAGTCTACCCGGACCTAATCAGGAATTCTAGCATACGCATGGACACTTGTCACCTCATGTGCGTTTCTCCCACAACTTGTAGCACATAGCAAATATTACACATACGAGGTAAATTCCCCCTCACAAGGTTAGACATGAGACTTACTTCGCTCCAAATTTTGATAACTGGCTCCAACGCCTCTCTATATTACGAACCCAATTCCCCAACAGAGGATGTCATGATGGCACCTAGTCTCTAAGACTAGGTAATCCTAACATGTATTGAAAAAAAACGGAAATAATAATAGAACTTCAAATTTAAACCATCTAGCTATCATAATAGAACTCAACAATATCGCTGACAATAACTCCTAAATCTGGTGAGACTGAGTCATAAGATCTACACGAAGATATTGTAAAATCCCTAACACATCATTGTCTCAATAAAGAGTAAGCATTAGAAAAATAAGGACAGACGATGTCTATGAGGCTTGCGAACGCCGGGTAGGTATACCTTGAAGTCTCCGAACGGGATGCTCTACTCACTGGTGCCTAGCCTGGGTCGAGGTACCTAGATATGCACAAAAATATGCAGAAGAGTAGTATGAGTGCACCGTAACAGTACCCAGTAAGTATGAAGCCTAACCTCGGTAGAGTAGTAACGGGGCCAGGTCAAGACACCTACTAGGATAAGAAAAGAAACTGAACAAGTATAGTACAGTTTAATAATGAAAACGAGGAAATAGTGGCAATAAAGCAATACAACAAGGTAAGCTACAACTGAATTTAAAGCATTAAAGTCAAGAAGGAAGGGACCCATAATAAGAAAATCAAGAAAGAATACGGACAAATACAAGTGAGGTAAATGAGGGATAATCACAAGAATCACAACCGAGGTACCGCCTCGAAATCTCATTTCACAATCACAATCACAATCTTTCCTTATACCACTGCGCGAGCCTTACATTTAGAAAGTTTTGAAAATATTTTTCCCGAAGTTGCTACACGTACTTTAGCCCACCTTATGTCTCCACATGGCTTCAAGTAATCCCCTTACTAGCAAAACGCACATAGATCCCACCTTATGCCGCCGCATGTACATTAACCTCTATCCTTATACCGCCACATGCACTTCAATATCATAACATAATCACAACTCGCACCATAAGTTCCCATATGCCACAACTTGCCAAAAGAATTAACAATACCAATGTTTTCCACAACAAATAGCCCATGGCTCAATCACAATGTGTACAAGAGTCTCAACAATAACAAAATAATGGTGAATATCTCAACAAGAATGATATCTCAATAATTAACAACTTTGCCTCAAAGTGATAATGGCTTTTACAACTTCAACACAATAACTAAACAAGAAGATATTCCATGAAATAAAAACTTCAAGTAAGTAATTCGACAATTAAGGAAGTAACAAGACAATAAATAAGGTAATAACTTCAACTAAGGCATATAAGCGTAAAATAACAAGTAATAGGTGGAACAAGTGTTAAAAATCTCAAATAAAGTATATGCAGGTAGATTAACAATGAAAGATATAATATGTTATGACAATTCAATTAAAGGCATGGAAAGAGTCTAAATAGCCTAAACTGGTCAAATACCACATATATCTCGTGTAGCCACTCGTCACCTTGCGTACACGGCTATCATATAATACAAATAGCACAAACAACTCCAATCCTAAGGGGTAGTTCCCCCCACAAAGTTAGGCAAGATACTTACCACAAACATTCTAACTCAATTCACTAGTAAGCCTTTCCCGCGAATATCCAACTCCGGACAGCTCGAATCTAGCCAAAATAATTTTATACCATAAATACAAAACATAGGAAACTATTCCAGATTATAAAGCTGCAATCTTTAAAGAAAATTAAAAAGGTCAACTTAAAAAGTCAACCCTGAGCTCGTGTCTCAGAACCCGACCAAACTTACAAAGTCCGAACACCCATTCAATAAAGATTCTAACCATTATAAAATTATACAATTTCAACCTCAAATCGACCTTCAAATCCTCAATTTATAGTCTAGGAAGTTTTCACAAAATTCCATAATTTTTCCAACTCAAAATACTAAATAAATGATAAAAATGATGATGGATTCATGAATAATAATCAAATCTGTGTGAAAACACTTACCCCGATAAAATCCTTTAAAATCCCTTCCAAAATCGCCAAAAACCCAGCTCTCTAACTCAAAAGATGAAAAATAACTCTAACCCCTGATTTAGCCACTTTTCTGCCTAGTTATTCCGCTTGTGCAGTCATAGGGTCGTTTCTGCGACACCGCACCTGCGGAAAATCCATTGCATGAGCGGCCTCAACCAAGTCAGGGACCTTCCGCTTCTGCGGAATAAAGTGCGCATCTGCACTTCCACTTCTACGGACAATTGACCGCACATGCTGTCCTGAGGCTGTCGACCAGACTTTGCTTTTGCGGTGGGAAAACCGCATCTGTGGATACGCACCTGCGCAAGGTTTTTTGCACCTGCAGACCCAGCATCAACCAGCCCATTTTGCACCTGCAGTCACTTGACACCTGCAGCGGTGCCGCACCTGCGGCCAAAAGTGCGCAGGTGCGATTGCACCAGGACTTTCAGTTGGGCATAAATCCTTCAAAGCCACAAAATGGGCTCGAACCAATCCGAATTATACCCGAGGCCCCCGGGAGCCCATCCAAACATAACATCAAGTTCCAAAACACATAACGAACCTTCTCGAGGCCTAAAATCACATCACACAATATTAAATCTACGAGTTGCACCCCCATTTCAAGCTTATTGAATCCATGAACCTTCAACTTCTAAAACTAACGCTGAATCATATCATACAACCTCTGAATGAGCTAAAATTTTGCACACAAGTCATAAATGACACAACGAACCTATTCTGACACACGAAATCGAAATCCGGACCCGATATCCATAAAGTCAACTCTTGGTCAAACCTTCAACCTTCCCAATCCTTCAACTTTCCAACTTTCGCCAATTCAAGCCAAAACAACCTACGGACCCCCAAATCAATATCCGGACACACTCTTAAGTCCAAAATCACCATACGGAGCTGTTGAAATTGTCAATACTCCAATCAGGAGTCATCTACACAAAATTCAAACTCCAATAAACTCTTTCAGCTTAAGCTTCTAACCTTAGGACTAAGTGTCCCAATCCACTCCGAATCTCACCCGAAACCAAACCAACCACCCCGATAAGTCACATACCCACAATATAATATATAGGAGGCAATAAAGAGGGGAACAGGGCTAAGATACTCAAAACGACCGTCTGGATCGTTACGTCCTCCCTTTCTTAAAACAAACATTCATCCTCGAACGAGTATAAAGACATACCTGAATTGGTGAAAAGATAGGATAACGGCTACGCATATCATGCCCGGTCTCCCAAGTTGCCTCCTCGACTGGTTGACCCCTGCACTGAACCTTCACTGAAGCAATGTTCTTTGACTCAACTTTCGGACCTGCCTGTCCAAGATGGCCATCGACTCCTCAACATAAGTCAAATCCTTGTCCAATTGGACCGAGATGAAATCTAAAATATGGGACGGATCAGCGTGATACTTCCGGAGCATGGAAATATGGAACACCGGGAGAACTGCAGATAAACTAGGTGGCAGTGCAAGCTTGTAGGCCACCTCCCCTACTCTCTCGAGGATCTCAAAAGGACGAATATACCTAGGGCTCAACTTTCCCTTCTTCCAAAACCTCATCAAACCCTTAATGGGTGAAACCCAGAGCGAAACCTGCTTTCCCACCATAAATGCTACATCACGAACCTTCCGATTAGGATAACTCTTCTGCCTAGACTGTGCTATATGAAGACGATCCTGGATCAACTTGACTTTCTCCAAGGCATCTTAAACCAAATTTGTGCCCAACAATCTAGCATCACCTGGCTAAAACCAACCAACTGGAAAATGACGCCGTCTCCCATATAAGGCCTCACAAGGAGCCATCTGAATACTCGATTGGTAACTGTCTTTGTAGGCGGACACTGCAAGCGGCAAGAACTGATCCCAAGAACCCCCGAAATCCGTAATATAAGCACGAAGCATATGCTCTAAAATCTGAATGGTGCACTCGGACTGCCCGTCCGTCTGTGGGTAAATTGTTGTACTCAACTCAACCCGTGTGCCTTACTCACACTGTACGGCTCTCTAGAAGTGCGATGTAAACTGCATGCCCCGGTCAGTGATGATGGATACCGGCACGCCATAAAGTCGAACAATCTCGCGGATATAGATATAAGCCAGCTGTTCTAAAGGAATAGATAGTCACCACCGGAATGAAATGAGTCGACTTGGTCAACCAATCCACAATCACCCATACAACGTCAAATTTCTTCAAAGTAGTGGGAGCCCAACAATGAAGTCCATGGTAACACACTCCCATTTCCACTCAAAAATCTCAAGTCTCTAAAGCAACCCGCCTAGCCTCTGATGCTCATACCTCACCTGGTGACAACTTAGGCACCGAGCCACATACTCCACTATATCTTTCTTCATTCTCCTCCACCAATAGTGCTGTCTCAAATCCTGACACATCTTAGTGGCACCCAGATGAATGGAGTACCGCGAACTGTGGGCCTCCTGAAGGATCAACTCAC
The DNA here is from genome assembly GCF_001879085.1 of Nicotiana attenuata. Lineage (NCBI taxonomy): Eukaryota > Viridiplantae > Streptophyta > Magnoliopsida > Solanales > Solanaceae > Nicotiana > Nicotiana attenuata. The sequence goes on along the minus strand of NW_017670255.1, from coordinate 962,247 downwards.
GTAGCCCATCTACATTGGGCACACGTAACCGACCCTGAATCCGTAACCACCGTCATCTCCGATAGAAACCTCCTTGGCATCGCGGTGCTGAACCATGTCCTTAAGGACAAGAAAATGGGGGTCGTCATAATGACGTTCTTTAATGATCTCATATAAAAAAGACCGAGAAACCTCACAAGCAAGAACTCGACTGGGCTCCAAAACTTCCAATCTAACAAACTGATTGGCCAAGGCTTGAACATCAATGGTTAGTGGCCTCTCTGCTGCCGGTAGATATTCCAAACTACCTATACTCTCTGCCTTTCGACTAAAGGCATTGGCACCATATTGGCCTTCCTGAGATGATATTGAATAGTGATATCATAATCTTTAAGCAATTCTAACCACCTGCGCTGCCGCAAATTAAGATCTTTCTATTTGAATAGATGTTGGAGACTCTGGTGGTCGGCATAAACCTCACATGGGACACCATACAAATAAAGCCGCCAAATCATCAAGGCATGAACAATAGCTGCCAATTCCAAGTCGTGAACAAGATAATTCTTCTAATGAACCTTCAACTGCCGAGACACATAGGCAATCACCCTACCATCTTTCATCAACACCGCGCTAAGGCCAATACGGGAGGCATCATAATACACAGTGTAAGACCCTGAAGCCATATGCAATACCAACACTGGGGCTGTAGTCAAAGTAGTCTTGAGCTTTTGAAAGCTCGCCTCACACTCCTCGGACCATCTAAAAGGAGCACCCTTCTAGGTCAATCTGGTCATAGGTGTAGCAATGGATGAGAAACCCTCTACGAAATGGTGATAATACCCGGTGATCGGGTCCAAGCCTGCACTACTATTGAGTAGCGAGGGTGGTCGATGCAGTTTTACCCAACTAGGTCGAGATCAAATCCACAAGGAGTTAATTTGTTTAGAATTATGTTTATATATAAGTCTAGATGCGGGTTTTGCTCTTAATTACACTTCCACAAATGTTGGGTTTGATTCTACTTCTAACTCTATTCTATTGTATGCAATACATGAAACTAAGTATAATGTTTTTATTGTTGATTTTCAAGGGTTTAAAGAGACTAGGGTAGTGACTTCTAGCTAGGTGGATATCTAACAGGTAGCAAGAATCTAAGGCAATCATATGATTAGTTGGGGTCGTAATATAGCTATCATACCTGGGAACTCACTCTATACCTCTCGGTAGTTTGAGTGATTTTGCTCAATTTGGCTTTCTCAAGTCCAAATGGGTATTCATGCAATTCAAGTGATATTAGCTCAAGTCGGGTATTACTAACTATAGGTTTAACCCTTTAATTGGGGCTATCAATTTCTTGAGTTCACTCCAATTCCTTGTTAGCCTAGTTTTCCTAGACTTAGTCCCTCTTTCTCAAGTAGAGACTAAGTCATAAAGGCATGAATCAGTGTTTGCAACCACTAATTCTATAATTCTAGCAAGAACTAGGCTAAATATCACTAACCCATACACATTCAAGCCCTAATATTCAATACCCATTAAATACCGACACTAGGGTTGGGTCACAACCCTAGCTATGGGTCTAGCTACTCATGGAATTAACAGAAATCAAAGATGAAAAGAAAATAAATTCAGAATACTAGATTAAAAAGTGAAATATAATGTTAAAAGATGAATCTAGTACAAAATTTCCAAAAGCAGTAAACTCAGCCGTCTCAGGTGCTCCTCTAATACATAACATAACCTAAAAATGACAAAAAGTTCTATTTATACTAAGCTGAGATTTACGGACAAAAATACCCCTACGGAGGTTATGGGGCCGCGTAGTTCTGAGTGCGGCCGCATTCTCGCTTTTGCGACCGCGTAATTCTGATCGCGGTCCGCATTCTTCAAATCTGGAACTGGGTTGAGCTTAGTTTCACAAACCACATAATTTCGATCGCAGCCGCGTAGGGGACTTCTGCGGCCGCACATTTGTGATGCGGACCCCACTTCTTTCTTTTGCTCAAGTTGTGAGCTTTCTGAACTTCATGCATTGCGGTCCGCATAATTTCCATCGCGGCCGTGGAAAGACTTTTTTGGCCTCACATTTCTGGTGCGGTCCGCGCTTATCATTTAGCCTAAAAATGCAACTCTCTAAATCTCCCTTTCGCAGACCGCGTATTTCTGATCGCGGCTGCGTTGTGGCTTCCGCGGCCGCACAATATTTGTGCGGTCCACATTTCAGATCTCTTGGCTCAGTCTCGGTTTTTGTTCATGTTTTGCCTCATTTATGAGTTGATTATGGTTCTTTTGGCTAATTTTGAACAATTCCTGCAAGCAAGCATATTACATTAGTTTTTGGGAATACCTTCACGCATTTTTGGCCCAAAACACAAGTAAAAGAGAGCAAATAATAGGTTAAAATCCCTACTTATCAACTCTCCCAAACTTAAGCGTTTGCTTGTGCTCAAGCAAAATAGGTAATTCCAACCTCCACTAAAATAGAAGGATATTTCAGTTGCCCTAATGTGAATCAATCATGCATCAATTGGGACTAACAATTACCCTCAACACAAATGAATTATCAACAATACCATGCTTTGACTTTTTGAGTACCATAGTTCTATTGTGACACGAGAGCATCAAGAGTTGACTTAATTCACCAAGGAAGCTCGCTCTATTATGTAGGTCATTGTGGAACCCAAAATCCTCCTCCTTTACTCTCCATAATCAAATCTCACTTTTGAATGTAACACTCAAAACAAGGATTGTGAAAAAGTATGCTCATCTCTTTCAAAAGAATGTCACAAGTCCGGCTCTAAGTACCATAAGCTTGCCCCTTATGTAAGTCACCAATAATGTAAGCTCACTCAACTCGAAATCATATAGGGCTTTTGAGGGGATGTAATGAATAATTTGGGATCAAGGTAGGACTTATCGGCATATGATGGTTTCATCTTTCCTTAAGCACTCCATTTTTTCATTTCGGCTCATACTTTCTTGACTCTTTGAGTCATTTTATTCTTCCTTAGGGGGATTAGAGAGACACACTGTCACTCTTTCTTGCTCATGACAATCATTTTTCTCCTTTCTAATCATTCCATGCCTTTCACCATTGCTTTCTTTAAATCCCTTCAACTTTCTACCTTATTCACTTTCTTTTTGACATATTTCTTTTTGTCCTTTTTTCTTTTCTTTGCCTTCCCTTTTCTTTATTTCTTTTTGTTCTTTGTACCTTTTATCACTTTCACATTCCTTGTCTCTCTCCCAAACTTATGGTTTTGCCAATTGTCTATCAAGAGTGCCAATGAAAGATCAGGTGCCAAGAGAGGGTCTTTATAGAACGGATAAAGGCTTGTAACGTGGTTATTGAAAGAAAAAGGGCTTCGGCTCAAAAGGGGTTGACTAGGGATATCATATTGGTAGGATACGAAGCTTACAAGTTTCAAATTTTGATCAAGGAGAGCCTACAATAATTTCTCAAGTCGAGCTACGCTTAGAATTTCGCCTAGACAAACATTCAGGGCAAGTTTTAGATTTATTGGCACGGAACTTTGACTTGCAATTCAATACCTCACCTCTCAAGCTGCTGGATTATTAAGAGAACAATGTAGAGGGCCCACAACAACCCTAGCTAAGATTGAACATCACAGATGGCTCAAAGAAACCACTCGATGATTGTTTTAGTCAACATACGAGTCTAAAGGTCACAACTAGAGCTATTCTTTGCCATTCAACTTCTTTCTAACCATAAGGTCGAAGGTAAATGTGTTAGTACCTAATGAAGCCTGCTTGAGACACTTTTATTCATTACTACTATTTACACCAAAACATAAAGAAAACGGACTCAATCCCTTAAGAAGATTGTCACGCCATCCATCGTTGGGAAGACCCACCAGTTCACACAACATCCACCTTTGGAATGAACCGTGGCATCAAGAAAACCAAAGGCTTATTGTTCACATAAAATGTAAAAAAAGAAGAAGCTAACAACTTAAAAAGAAGCTACTAAAGGAAATAAGAAGCTATGCTACTAAGGGAAAATAACGAAAGCAGTTATGAAGTAAACTACGGAAATTAAATTGAATATATACAAACTTGAGGTAAAGCGAATATATACATAAATGGAAATGAATATATACATAAAATGGTAAAAATATATACATACCAAAAATGAAAATAACGAATATATACATACCAAAAGTGAAAATAAAGAAAAGTAAAGAAAAAGAAAAATAGTGTACTGGTTATTACATACCAAATGTCATAAATCAAAATGGACCACCCCGTAAATGAAAGATAGCATTGTGCTCAATGCTAATAACAAATAAGAACAGGGTAAATGGGGTCGAGAGTAAAGAAAACTCCCTATGGGGTCCTCAACCTGAACAGGGTCCTCAGCATCCTCTAATTGTATCTCCACATCCTCTGACTGGGGGACTACGGGGTTGCTGAGCATCTGAATCAGCTCCTCAGAAGTGTGTGATGCTGCAGCTGGCTTCTCAAACTGGCCGGCTGCTGCACCTGGTGCCTCGGGCTCTACTACATGTGTTGCTGGGATTGTCTCCTCCATGAGAAGGTCCATAGGCAAATCTCCCGCATGTGCAATCTTCTTAACCTCTTTGCACAACTTCTTGACCGACTCCTTTTGAGTCTTTCGTAGCTTCTTCACCTGCTTTCCCAAATCCTTGATTACCTTCCCATGTGTATCAAGATCTCCCGGATCTTCTTCTAGTCGTCCAGAATCTTCTTCAATAAGTCCTCTACTGATGGATGTACCTGAAGCTTTACTGGGATTGAAGATTGTGCTACCACTGCACTAGATATGGTAGACAACTTTGTGGTAGCTGCCTGCATCCAGTTGTTGAGACTGGTTAGTGTTTGGGAAACCCTCGGTGCAGCCTGAGGGTAGGTAGAAGATGAAGGCACTGACAGTGGCACAGGAGGCATGACTGCTGCTTCAGTAGAAGTACCTGTTGCTGTGGAGCGCTCGGCAACTGACCCAACGGCCACTACCCCTTGCTCTTCAGACTGGCCAGCGGAGGTAGTGGCTTTACCCTTGAATTTAGGCTCTTCCGCTCCCTGGAGGTGATGCCATGAGAAAGGCTTTTTAGCCTTCACCTCAACATCAAAATGTCTCAGCTCAACCCCTTGGTCTTTGAAGTACTCAGTGAGGAAGTTGGGTAGGGATAAGATCTTTCTTCTTTCTGGACTGCGTTGGAGATGTTGTAGGACATCAAGTTCCCTACATTAATAGGATATCCTGCCATGATGGAAGCTACCAACACTGCTCGAGTAAGTGGAAGGACATTTTCATGCTGGCAAAGGTCAAGACAGCTGCACACGAATGTTTGCCACCCTTTTGCTTCAAAGTTGAGGGTGTTTCTGACGATTGCACTCCTGTTGTGAGCCATATAGGTGTCGTCCCCAGAATAGCAAGTAACTCAGCTAGCCAAGGGCCAGCTACCTCACCCAAGGCTAGCTTCTCCAGGTATTGCACTGGCTCAACCTCCTCAAACCCTACATATCTGTTCAGTGCTTGGTCATCAAACCGGATTTCCAAGTTTCCAACCTTCGTCACTTTTGTAACCTTTTTGATGTGGGCAACATTAGCATAAAACTCCTTGACAAGGTATTCATTGGCATCATGTAGACGGCCAGAGAACCATTTCCATCATTTTCTCTCCGAGAATTGCTTTAGAACATTTGGATTGTGTTGGCTCAGGTCTTTGGTTATGAACTGTCGCTCAAGAGTGGGCGGCCTTTGGGTCCACCATTCCCAAAATTTTGAATAAGCTTTCTCACTGACAAACCTATCAGCCGATACCTTCGGGTTCCTTGATACAGGCAAGGCCTCCCGCAATTGTATCACCCCCTCTCCCGTCATCCGGGACTTTATCATCGTTATCTAAATTGATTGGAGCCGAGGGAGCATGTGCAAAAGAGGGTTAAAAATCTTCACTAACCTCTTTCGAACCCCTAGATGAACCCTCAGAGAAGGAGGACTCATTAACCAAATGCAATCTCCTCGGGAATTGTTTGGAGATTTGTTTGGACTGGACTTCCGGTTGTGCTTGCCAGAGTTTCCTTCAGAAGCCTCCCCGGGTGGGACATACTCACTAGTCTCAGAAGTGTCCGGGGATTATTGGCGGTTGCTTTCTTGCCGATTACTTTTGAACTGACAGAGGTATGTTGGGTTTGCCTCGACTCCGGCCTCGGGAAGGTTCTGCCCTCCCTTTGGAAGTATCACCTCGACCTTGGGAACACACAATTATATGCAATACACAAGTAGTGAAAGCCAGTTAGAATTGGGGTTCAATATGTGTTAAAGCAATACAGATGAAATGAAAGATAGTGCTTCTCAGAACAGAGCAACACGGACCGCACAAAAGTGAGTACGGCCGCGAACTGCCCATCATGGTCCGCATAAAAGTTAATGCGGTCGCGAAGAGACCAGGCTCAGACTACTGGCTATCTAAAGACGATCAACCATGGACCGCACAAAAATGAGTGCAGCCGCGAAAGACCTATCGCGGACCGCACAATTTTCGGTGCGGCCGCGGAAACACTCTGAAGTTCAAACGCGAAAGATCAATCGCGGACCGCACAAAAGTGACCGCGGCCATGAAATCTAAGCAAATAGCAGTTCCTTAGAACTAGGGTATCGCGGTCGGCACAATTTTGTATGAGGCCACATACCCTTTCGCGGATCACACATAAATGTGCGCGGCCGCGAAGTTCAAATTATATCGGCACTGGGGAGCACTTGTTACTAGGGTTTTCACTAATTTTACAAGATTTGTGGAAATAAGCATGCAAAGCTACTAATCCCAGCCCCAATTATGCTTTTTTACACTACCCATATGTTTCTAAGCAAGATTTAAGCATCATTTTGATATTATGGCATGAATCTAACCCTAACTAAAAAGGAAAATTAAAACAAAGAGAAAAGAAAAGAAAAAGATGAAATTAAANGAAAAAGATGAAATTAAATCATTGAAATGAACATACCAGTTGTGAAAAGTAGTAGGAAATGAACACGTGATAAAAATGGGATGAGATTAAAAGCAAGAACAAGTGCACAATGCATTAGGCGTGTGTGAGAGGTCAGGGTTTGTAAAGTGTGAATAGTTCAAGAAGTCATATTTATACTCTGAACCCAGTGACCCCACTGAATTACCTGAGTGCGGCCGTGAAATTTTGTCGCGGTCCGCACTCTTTACCTGTCTGTAGCTCAGTTGGACGCGGTCAGTGAAAAATTTGCAGCGGCCGCACAATTTGTGCGGTCCACGGAATTATGAACGCGGCCGCGAACTATTAAGGAAATTTGATAGGCCAACTTCAGAGAGTTGGCAATTTCCATCATCCAGCTGCACGACCGTGCACAGATTTGTGCGGCCGCGAAGTGCTTATGCGGTCCGCAAAATTTTGGGCGTGGATCGCGAAATTTCACCACTTTGCCAACTTTTTTCCTTGTCAATTTCCTGCACTGCACAACCAATTCTACACACACTTCAGAACCAGTTAGTCCAAAACAATTCCTAATCTAAGAAGAAAATTAAAAGAAAGAAAAATACATGGGTTGCCTCCCAAGAAGCACCTGATTTAACGTCGCGGCACGACGCATGTTACCATCACTCACTTGAAATGGATCAATGCCACAACGTGGCTATAATCAACCTTACCAAGGTAGTGCTTCACCCGGTGCCCATTGACTCTAAAGATCTCACCATTCTTGTTTTTCAAATCTAGAGCACCAAAAGGAGTCACATGTACCACTTTAAGGGGACCGCTTCACTTTGACTTTAGCTTTCCCGAAAATGTCCGTAACCGAGAGTTGAATAAGAGAACAAGGTCATCTTCTTTGAATTCTTTGTTCCAGATATGCTTATCATCTAGGTACTTCATCTTTTTCTTATACAAGGACGAACTGGAGTAAGCATGGAACCAGAACTCATCAAGTTCGTTCAATTGCTCCACCCGAAGATTGGCAGCTGCATCCCACTCAAGGTTTAACTTCTTCAATGCCCACAAGGCCTTATGCTCTAATTCCACTGGGAGGTGACATGCTTTCCCAAACACCAACCGATACGGAGACATACCAATTAGAGTCTTGTAAGATGTTCTATAGGCCCATAAAGCATCGTCAAGTTTCCTTAGCCAATCACTCCGGTTTGCATTGACAGTCTTTGGTAAATACTCTTGATCTTGATCTTCCTGTAGGAGACTTGAATCTGTCCACTTGCATGGGGGTGATAGGGGGTTGGCACCTTGTGAGTGACACCATACTTGGAGAGTAAAGTGTCAAAGGCTTTGTTGCAAAAATGAGAACCCCCATCACTAATGTTGGCCCTTGGGGTGCCGAACCTTGTGAATATGTTTTTTTTCAAGAAAGACACCACAGTCCATGCTACATTTTTGGGCAAAGCCACAACTTCAACCCATTTGGAAACGTAACCCACATAAACAAGAATATAGGTGTTGCCACATGAACTCACAAATGGACCCATAAAGTCGATGCCCCACACATCAAAAATATCAATCTCAAGGATGGTGGTGAGAGGCATCTCATTCTTCTTGGAAATCCCACCGGACCTTTGGCAATCATCACACCGCTTAACAAGCTCTCTAGCGTCTTTGTACAAGGTAGCCCAATAGAATCCGCAGCTTAGGACCTTTGTAGCAGTTCTCACCCCACCATAGTGACCCCCATAGGTCGAAGAATGACAAGCTTCAAGAATACCCATTTGCTCTTCTTCTAGAACACATCTCCGGATAACACCATCCGTGCAAATTTTGAAAAGATATGGCTCGTCCCAATAATAATCCAAGCAGTTCCGTTTGGGATTCTTCCTTTCGTTTGAAGAGAACTCATTCGGGACAATTCCGCTCACAAGATAGTTAGCCACATCGGTGAACCAAGGCATCCTGGTCAAAGACATTGAAAGGAGTTGTTCATCCGGAAACGAATCATTGATCTCAAGGTCATCATGGGGCCTCCTCTCCTCTTCCAAACGGGAAAAGCGGTCCGCCACTTGATTCTCACTCCCTTTTCGGTCTATGATTTTGATCACGCCCAACTACGCCTTATAAAAAGGACTAAGCGGTCGCTGCAAATATATAATCCGGTTCAGTCCGGAGTCGAATCCCACAGGGAACTAAACTATTTAATACTACTTTTAACACTGCTAATGAATAGCTCAAACAATCCCTGGATGCAAGATTTTTAATGATAATGAGTAGAATTTAGTGAACTAATGAAAAAACAATAATAAAACTAGCAATAATCAAGAATAGAGTTGAATTCAATAGTAGAATGGTCTAGGGTTATTGATTTCCCAAATTGTCGGATTAATTCCTGCCATGTTCGCTATAGTCTCGCTGTAATACTCTATAAGAAATATGAGTTCTAGGTTACCGCAATTATCTCTCGATCAATTACGATAATTTACTAGAAGCATTCTCTCGAACTACTCTAGTTAACAATTTATGCAACTAAGAATTATTCCACCAAAGCTTTGTTATCGCTAACCCCGCTTTTAAATTCAAGTAATTAATCTCTTAACTAACCCAAAAGTGGTGTCGTTCAACAACATTCTAACCTAGTGTTCTTTCTAAAGCAACACAAGGTAACTAGACACGATTAATCAAGGGCCCTTTCAATTAATCACAGGACAACACATAGTTGAACAATTATAGAATAAGAAACGGCTTGATTATTCCAAAACGTAATCAAGACTTAATCCAACAATTGGTTCCATCAACCCTACATTAAATGCTTAGCTACTCATGGTAAAACAAGATAAAGCCCTAAGATAATTCATAATTGTTAGTTTGTGTGAGTCCACCAAATAGTAGAGTACCTGGTCCTTTATGAGGTTCTGCTATGAATGCTAGTAAAGCTGTATGTAAATAAGGTAGAGGATTTTTTACGTGGAAAAATCCCACACAAGGGGATCAAAAAACCACGACCTACACCTGTAGGCTTTTAACTTCACTAACTTTCCATCTCCCTATTACAAGCCACTTTACAATAACCCTATTGCAAAGACTTCAACTAACTTGTGATGCTCTCATCACAAGCCACTCTATAACTGTCCTAGTTACAAAGGCTTTGACTAACTTGTGATGTTTCCACCACAAGCCACTTTGTCACACTACGGTTACAAATGATTTTGCTTATGACTAAACCTAACCACAACATAAACTCAGGGAGTTTATGAATTTACAAAGGTTTCCTAATCAACGCTTCTAAGAAATCAAGATAGGAGTTACAATGAAGAACACATAACAAAGACTCAACAACCCTAAGGACTTAAGATATCATCAATCTTGGATCAGGTCCTTGAGGTTGCAGCAGCTTTGTTCTTGAGAGAGGTTCTTGAGCACTTGAGAAAATGTTTCATTTTCTGATTTGCAAGTGTTCAAAATGATCAACTCCCATGCATGAGGTTGTTATACTACAAAAGACATTACCATGGTGATGTCAATTCACAATGGTGATGTCAAATCTTGATTAGTACATGTTTCTTCTCAATAGAAAGTGACTGCTGCACTGTTGCGTGTACAGTTGCAGGCAGGCACTTTCTGTAGTTGCTTTCCAGCTATATAATTGACTCATACTTCTGTCAGAGAACCCTAAGGGACCAGGTCCCCCTTGTGTTCCTCTTTGTACAGTTGCGGACAGTCACTTTCTGCAGTTGCGTTCCAACTGTATAGTTGACTTGTACTTCTGTCAAGGAAACACCAAGGGATCAGGTCCCTAATCTTGTTCTTCTGTACGCTGCCCAGATTGTCTTGAGTTGAGTAACTTGAATGATGTTTTGTATAAACTCATTGTAGGTACACCTTGATCACATCACTTGAAATGATGTGAGCACTTTAGTTGGTCAGAGAATGAGTGGGCACTGGAAACAGTGCAGTGCGGCAGAAACAGTGCAAGCAGTCACTTTGGTTCCAGCTATGTCCAATTGACTTTGTACTGCCGTGAGGAACCCACAAGAGTATCAGGTCCTTGTTTGGGTTCCTACCTCCTGAAGCTGTAGCAAGTTCACATTTGGCTGGAATCCGTTATATGCAGTGTAATCCAAGTGAGTTTGGTTCCCTATCTGGTTCTTGACATTAGGTTTGTTAGATCATCAAAACACAAGGCAAAGATATTGAAAACCTATCAATTTCCCCCTTTTTGATGATGACAAACTTAGCATTGAAAATGAGGAGTTAGAGCTCAGAGAACCAGATTGAATAACAAGAGACCACTGGTTCCCCCTGACTTTATGCCCTTACTTATACATATTTCCCCATATGTTCCCCCTGACTTTCTACTATCATTCTTGGTCTTTTATCTGATTCTATATAGAAAGTTTGTTATATCATCATAACATAGATTAAAAGACCGACTTTCCATTGGAAGTGATGATCGGGGATGCATTGATGACTATTTGACTTAACCAGATAAGGTACCAACAACCGTATATGTTCCCCCTAACTCTATGCTTCCCCCTTAATAACTTGCTACAATTTCAGTTTAGTCAATTCTTCCCCCTTTTGGCATCAACAAAAGACACAGTCAGACAAAAAGGCATAAAGAAGGCTAACAAAGCTAACTCATGCCACATATGTACACACAACATGATAGAAAATAGAAGCAAAAGGGAAAACAAGCATTGTACAAGCTAAAGAAGAGCTGTTTCATTTATAAGAAATTAGACTGTTTCAATAGGAGCAGCAACGGTGAAATCCAACATGCCATCGCAAAAAGACAAACAAAAAGAAAACAACAGCCACAAAACATTAGAGCAAAAGATAACTAGCCACAGAGAGGATCCTAGGGGGCAATAGAAGAGGAGGCTTGGAAGAGGAGGCATTAATGGTTTTGAGAACCAGGTCCATGCGGGCATTTGCAGACAGCTGTTAGTCAAGTAGTTTCTCCTACAGGGTCTCCACTTGTTGCCCAAGTCCAGAACTTGTCGCATACCTGCCATCTCCAAGATTGTCGGGTCAAACGTGCGTCCCCATAAGAATTTTCTAAGTGCTCAGACTCTCCTGCCCAAGGCCACTGTCACTTGAAATGGTCTTCATTGAACCAGGTCCTCCCACAGTTTCCCACTTTTGTTTTCTAGACACTTCAACAAACTTCCCGTTCCTACTTGCAACAGCCACAATGTCACCTTCAAACAAATCTTTCTCAACCACAATCTTTTGTTGATCTTTTCACTAAGGAACTAGGTTCCTCCACAACATCTTAATCAACCTCAACCACTGGAATGCGTTTATCAGCCACAACTTCCCCCTATTTCATCAATCTCTTTCTTTTTCTTAATACTCTGCTTACTCTTCTGCAAGGCAGACTCAAAAGCCTCTTTCTTCTGCAACCACCTGGTTTGTTTCAGCTAAAAGAGAATCAGGTTCTTCAACAGGTTTTTCTGTGACGGTGTCATGAACCGGAGACTCGAAAAGCACCAGAGTCCATTTATCCCCTAAGAATGAAGTTTCTTCCCCCTGAGATTCAGGCAGAGGGGAGGCTCCTTCATTCATAAGACTCTTAGCAGCGATAGCAATGATATTTAGTGCCACTTCCTTTTCTGGTGACTCCGTGGGAGTCGCTGAGCCTAGAACGCAGGAGTTCAAGTACTGATAGGTACAGTAGTATCTGGGATAGTGAAGAAGTGGGTTTCTGGTGGTGGTATTGAGGGAGGTGGAGATGTGGGAGTGATGTTGATGGCAAGAGAAGAAGACGATTGTTTGTTGGCCATGGTGAGAGAAGTGGTAGAGAGTTCTGAAGGAAAAATTAAAAAGATGCAAAGGGAGACAATGGTTTTGAACTGCTGGTCTGAAAAGTCGGATGATGTGGCAATTGAATTAATTTTGCTATCCTTTTGAACAAGCATGCGAAAAGCACATTACTACTAACCTGTGGTACAGGAACTAGGTTCCTGACCTGTTTTTTAAAAGGGTTTTGCTGCTCTTCTCCGAAGTTCAACACTGTACCTTTAGCTTCTATGATCATCATGCGTGTTTACCTGCAACGGTATAGATGTGAGTTAGGCCTAGTCAGAAAACACTTTAGCCAATTTACCTTAGTGTGACTATCATAGTCATGTCAGTAGAACCAGGTTCTCAATTAGGTTTAAGTAACCCTAGTGCCATCATGTTTCTCAAAGTGTTCCCTGCTCAGAGCTATGGTGAAGATATCTGCAATTTGATCTTCTGTGCAACAAAATCTTATACAAATAAGACCCTTTTCCACATTGTCGCTTGATCCACAGTGAATGAGGACAACACGAGATAGCTGCAACATATTCTGCTTCAACTGTTGAGAGAGCTACTGTGTTTTGTTTCCTTGTACCCCATTAGATAAAACATGATCCAAAGAAATGAGCCATTCCAGATGTGTTTTTCCTGTCCACCAGATAACATGCATAGTCTGCATCAGCATAACCAATGAGATTAAAACTGTCACCTGAGGGATAATATAGAACCAGGTCCTGTGTTCCTTTGAGGTATCTCAGTATTCTTTTGGCAGCCTTCAAGTGAGATTCCTTGGGATTTGATTGAAACCTTGCACATAACCCCACACTGAAAACAATATCAGGTCTGCCGGCAGTGAGATAGAGAAGAGACCCAATAAAGCCTATATACATGGTTTGATTCATAGGAGATGCAGTTTCATCCATGTCCAGTCGAGTGGCAGTAGCAATGGGAGTGTCTATCACCTTTGATGCTTCCATGTGAAACCTCTTCAAAAGCTCCCTGATGAATTTCTGCTGACAAATGGATATGCCCGTTGGGGACTATTTTACTTGAAGACCCAAGAAGAAGTTCAGTTCCCCCATCATGCTCATTTCAAGTTCACTTCCTATAAGTTTTGCAAATTCTTCACACAGAGAATCAGCTGTTGCTCCAAAAATGATATCATCAACATAGACCTGAACAATGAGCAGGTTCCTTCCCTGTTTTTTCAAGAATAGAGTGTTGTCAATTTTCCCTCTTTTAAAGCCATTTTCCAAAAGGAACTTTGACAACCTTTCATAACAAGCTCGAGGAGCCTGCTTTAGCCCGTACAGTGCTTTGTTTAGTTTGAAAACATATTCAGGATGTTCATGATATTCAAACCCTGGAGGTTGCTTCACATAGACTTCTTCCTTAAGAAGTCCATTCAAAAATGCACTTTTGACATCCATTTGGAACAAGGTGAATTCCATATGAGATGCAAAAGCGATTAAAATTCTAATAGATTCCATGCGAGCCACCGGAGCAAACGTTTCATCCTAGTCAATCCCTTCCTCCTGATTGTAACCTTGGACCACTAGCCTGGCCTTGTTCCTTGTGGTAATTCCATGTTCATCGAGTTTGTTTCTGAATACCCACCTGGTTCCTATAATGGTTCGATCTGGGGGTCTAGGTACCAGGTGCCACACATTGTTTCTCTCAAACTGATGTAGCTCGTCTTACATGGCTGTGATCCAATCTGCATCTTTCAAGGCTTCCTTGATATTTTTGGGCTCTATCTGGGAGAGTAAGGATGAGAAGGCAAGTGAATTTTTGGCTCTTGACCTGGTTTGTACTCCAGAATCTAGAGGAGTTATAATGTTGTCTATCGGATTAGAGCTTTGGTGTCTCCAGTTAGACTTCTGAGGTTCATTTTGAGAGGATGTGGGTGCGTTTGGCTGGTTTTCCTCCGTTCTTCTCTCAAGTGCTAGTGGAGTTCCCTGAACAGCATCAACCACTCTTTCTTCAGCTTCAGTTGTTGTAATTGAAGTACCAGGTTCCTCTTGAGAAGTGAAAGAAGATGTTGCATTGTGTTCACCTGTCTCCTTCATCTTACTCATCATATCAGCCTTGCCATTTGAAACATCAGATAATTCCCCAGGAGCTAAAAGTGGTTCATTATCTTGATCATCACTGTTTCCTCCTTTGTCAAAAGAGGGAGTCTTGTTGAATAGCTTATGACCACTTTCTTCCACACATTGTGTCCTTTTGTTGCTGCCTTGTAGACTTTGCTTTATGAGGAATATCTTAGAAAGATTCCTTCATCACTCTTGGCATCAAATTTACCAAGCTGATCCTTTCCATTGTTGAGAACATAGCATTTGTACCCAAATGTTCTTGGGTGAGTCAGCTTGGGTTTCCTTCCAGTCAGCAACTCATAGGGGATTTTGTTCAGGAGAGGTTTGATCATGCATCTCTTTTCGCTCCTGCTCAGTATTCCCATAGGAATTGCATGCTCCGTGTTCTTTGAACTTTGAATTTTACAGACCATGGACCAGGTCCTTCTTTATCAATATATCCAGAAGTGAGAAACTTGTATCCCCCTAATCCTTTTTGCCAAGTCTTCGAATCATTATCAACTGCATTCAAGTAGCTCATATCACCAGCTTAGACACGAACTTCTACCTTGTTTTCTTCCCCATACCTAGAATTTACCCCTTCTTTCCATTTTCCAAAAGGTACATCCCTTCCTTGCAGGGCTTTCAGTGAGAGAAAATCCATGGTATTTCCAGTCATGTGCTTTGAGCATCCACTGTCCATGATCCATTGCAGTCCGCTTCCTCCCACTGTTCCCTGCAAATCTAAATTATGGGTTAGATTTAGGAACCCAAACAAGTTTGGGTCCCTTGTTATGATAAAAGGGATGGATAAGGGCTTTTTTAGTCCATGCAGGCAACATTGGTTTCTTGCGAGCGGTACCTGGTCCCCTGTTAGTAGTCACTTTGTCAGTAAACACTTTATTTTTCTGAACAGATTGAGCCCTAGCCTGGCAATTTTCCTTGAAGTGCCCATTGTTCCCACAGTGGGTACACAGCCAGCTATTAGGAACTGTGACGTACTTGCTGTGAGGGTTGTAAGGAGTTTTCTCCTTTTGGAACCCAATTCCCTGCCTGTTTCCACTATTGTTGAAGTACATGGCAGTGACAACATCTGAGGACCAGGTCCACTTGAGAGATTTCTCAAGATCACTTTTCACTTTCTTCAATTCAGCTTGAAGCTTCCTATTTTTCTCGAGTTTACCACATATCCTAGTTCTAGCAGCTTTCAACTCATTTTCAAGCCTAATGTGTTCCTCACTGGCTATCTCCTTTCCTTTTCCAGAATTTTTAGGTTTTGACTTAATCTTCGGTCTATCTATTGTTTCCCTTAGGTCTGTAATTTCTGCCAAAAGATCATTCTTTTCTTTTTTGAAAATTTCAATGGTTTTCTTATGGTCAGTAACTACAGCCATTAAGTCGTCTCTAGTTTGTTCAGATTCTGCTAAATCTAAGGTCAAGGAATCCCTATCCTCCACAAGACTATGAAAGGCATTGATTAATACATTAGATAAAGACATGAGTTTTCTTGGAGAATAGGATTTCAGATTTCTCTGAACATCCCTGAAATTTACCTCTTTGTTGTCATCGTCTTCATTAGCATTTGATTGAGCCATTAAAGCAAAGGTTGAGTCATATTCAATTTCCTCGCCATCAACTGCCATCATGGAACTATCACCAGTACCAGGTTCATCATCTTGCTCACTGGAGGAATCCCCCCACGCTGCAAGAGCCTGTCTCATCATATTGTCAGCTGATCTTTTTTTCTTTTAGTTCTTGGAGAATTCTTGCTTCAAGAGAGGACAATTTTTCATGAAGTGTCTAGCCTTTCCACACTTGTAACAAAGATCATAGTTCTTTGATCTGTTAGAGCTGTCCCTTTTTAGCACTTCTCCATTTCTTCTGACCATCTTCTGAAACCTTTTGGTTAAGTATTCCATGTCACTGTCTTCCTCACTTGAATTATTGTTATCAGCTTTGAGTGCCAGGTACTTTTCCTTCTTTGGTTCTCTCCTTTCAAAAGTTGGTGGAGCAACCATGAGGATCCTTCTTAGGTGTTAGCCTGATATGAGGAACCTGCTCTGATACCAATTGTTAGTTTGTGCGAGTCTACCAAATAGTAGGGTACCTGGTCCTTTATGGTGTTCTGTTATGAATGCTAGTAAAGCTGTATGTAAATAAGGCAGAGGATTTTTTATGTGGAAAAATCCCACACAAGGGGATCAAAAAACTACGACCTACACCTGTAGGCTTTTAACTTCACTAACTTGCAATCTCCCAATTACAAGCCGCTTTACAATAACCCTATTGCAAAGACTTCAACTAACTTGTGATGCTCTCATCACAAGCCACTCTATAACTATCCTAGTTACAAAGGCTTTGACTAATTTGTGATGTTTCCATCACAAGACACTTTATCATACTACGGTTACAAAGGATTTTGCTTATGACTAAACCTAGCCACAACATAAACTCAGAGAGTTTACGAATTTACAAAGGTTTCCTAATCAACGCTTCTAATAAAGCAGGATAGGAGTTACAATGAAGAACACATAACAAAGACTCAAAAACCCTAAGGACTTAAGATATCATCAATCTTGGATCAGGTTCTTGAGGTTGCAGCAACTTTGTTCTTGAGAGAGGTTCTTGAGCACTTGAGAGAATGTTTCCTTTTCTCATTTGCAAGTTTTCAGAATGATCAGCTCCCATGCACCAGGTATTTATACTACAAAAGACATTACCATGGTGATGTCAATTCACAATGGTGATGTCAAATCTTGATTAGTACATGTTTCTTCTCAATGGGAAGTGATTGCTGCACTGTCTGCTACACTGTTGCGTGTGTAGTTGCAGGAAGTCACTTCCTGCATTTGCTTTCCAGCTGTATAGTTGACTCATACTTCTGTCAGAGAACCCTAAGGGACCAGGTCCCTGTTGTGTTCCTCTTTGTAGAGTTGCGGACAGTCACTTTCTGCAGTTGCGTTCCAGCTGTATAGTTGACTTGTACTTCTGTCAGGGCAACACCAAGGGCTCAGGTCCCTAACCTGGTTCTTGTGTACGCTACCCAGATTGTCTTGAGTTGAGTAACTTTGATGATGTTTTGTATAAAGTCATTGTAGGTACACCTTGATCATATCACTTGAAATGATGTGATTACTTTAGTTGGTCAGAGAATGAGCGGGCACTGGAAACAGTGCAGTACGACAGAAATAGTGCAGGCACTCACTTCGTTTCCAGCTGTGTCCAATTGACTTTGTACTGCCGTGAGGAACCCACAAGAGTATCAGGTCCTTGTTTGGGTTCCTACCTCCTGAAGCTGTAGCAAGTTCACATTTGGCTGGAATCCGTTATATGCAGTGTAATCCAAGTGAGTCAGGTTCCCTATCTAGTTCTTGACATTAGGTTTGTTAGATCATCAAAACACAAGGCAAAGATATTGAAAACCTATCAATAATTCACAAAATATTGATAATAGGAAGAAGAATGAAAAAATCTACTGGTGTCTTGATATTCTCACACTTGTTCTTGCCTCCAATTGAGTCTAAAAACTAGCTTAACCTTAACTTGGGCGAGTTTGTTGAGTTTATATAGGGTTAGGATATGTTTCCCACGCATTACACTTTAGCCCCTGGACATTCTCGGCTTTCTCCAGATCGACCTCGGTCGCGGGTCAACCACGGTCGTTTTAGACCATTCTATTTTGTGCCTTGTTCCACCCCGTTCTAGCCGCGGCCCGACCGCTGTCGTGGTGGATTGTTGCCCATTTTTTTCTTCACCTTTTCTTGCTCGTTTTCATCCGGGCTCTTTTCGATTGGCCTTGTATCTCCATTTTTTGATCCCAAAACACTCTATATTCTCCTCTTAACTCGGAGTAGCTCCTACAAAGCATAAAAACCTCAATTAGAGCATTTTGTTATCATTTAGCACTTAAAACATCAATAAATTATGGTTAACTTAGAGCATAAATAGCATCTACATCGCATAATATAGGCTACTATCAACACCCCACACTTAAACCGTTGCTAGTCCTCTAGCAACAAAACCACACTCTATAGCCCTAATCATCTCTGGGTCATTTCCTTACTCCTTATACCAAGAATAATTCACATGGGTAGATTACCTTAGCGTACCATCCTAACCTCAAGAGTGGACTCTCTCCCTAGCCACGTAATGTCCCTAACCGGCTTTCATACTCTTAGTTAGAGGTCCAGACTTACCTTCCCTTCATGAATCACGTGCCTACTCACCACAAAAGAGACTTGTGTCATGGTCATTATAATTCACACATTGAGGAGTTCAAATACGTAAGATTTCACTCACCCTCAGAAATAAATTCTTATGCCAAAAACAACGCACCATAGGCTTGCCCGTAGTGTAATACGCGACTAATCGAGCCCATTTGGTCTAGAATCAAGTAGGACTTTATTTGGTTGTAATGTTGGCTGCGGGACAGGTAGGATACATATGGGTATAGTGACTACACCTCCCTAAGCACTTCAATACATTTTCCACTTTTAAGCCCATACCTTTGTCAAACCTTCATTTCACCTTTACATCATTGAGTTAAACCCCCTACTTCTTTAAGCACACTTTCTCTTTTAAAAACCACCTCCATTTTGAGACTTATTCTTTTTTCTAAAAATTATTCAGCTCAGTCTATTCTCCTTTTTTTTGGTGGCTTCTTATATTGTTTATCACACAGTGCACCCTTTTTTCTTTTTCTTTATGTCTTCTTAGTTCCACTCAAAAGCCCAACCAACCACCCCACACTTCAACCTTTCCATATTCATTACAATTCAAGTGCTTCTAAGAGGTGATAGGTTTCAAAAAGATAGATACTTCAAAACTTGGGTAAGGCTTGGAATGTGGTTGCCAAAGAAATAGGATTACAGGCTCAAAGGGATTAACAAGGATATATACACTCAGGTGGGTGAAAACATCTATAGATAGGTTCAACATGGAAACGCCTATATCACTTTCCAGACCAATTAAGACTACCATTTCGCTTCGTACACACACAGGGCAAGTTCTAGGAATTGAGTGTTAGCATAGAATACATTAAGCCTCACTCACACATGGCACATGACTCAATTCAGTTAGGACCATCAGACACTCTGCTCAAAGTGGTTAAACCAACTCAAGAACACACAATTTAAGGCTTTATTGCTAGAGTCAACTAATGATCCTAAGTATCACACTAAAGCAATCTCTATTCAAGGTAACATGGAGTTAAGGGATCTTATTTCTATTCTTTCCTCGCCCAAAAATTCCTAAACTAACAAAAAGAAAAAGAACTAACTACACCCGGTTCAAATGGAAACCCTTGGAAAAGAACCGTGGTTTAAAGAAAAACCAAGGGGGAGTTGATACACTACCTAATAGAAGAAAATCTTTTTTTTTGTTCGACTTAAGTCCCTCAAGAGACCCGTCGAGAGGTGTCCGTCTTCGGTCCAAGTCGAAGTTAATTAACAGCAACCAAAAACACCAAACAAATCTATACAATTGTAAAACAACAACAACCGTCCCCCACCCCACACTTAAAGATTTGGCATGTCCCCATGTCAAAGAAATTAAAGCAGAGTAAGGTAAGGGGACTTCCCTAGTGCTCAGTCCTGATCGGATACGGTGCCAGGATTGAGGTGACACGCTCGTCCTAGCGCCCGGAGCCAGCCCATGATCTTTTTCTCTGACCTAGCACTTTGACTGGCCAAAGTGTCAACTCTAGCATTCAGGTCATTGACCGAAGTGCGTAGGCCAGCCATCTCCTGTTCCAAGGCTGTCATCCCGGTACTCCGGCGAACCTGTGATGGGCCTGCCTCATCAGCAATCTACACCGGTTGGGCGGCAACATGCATATCTCCCTCATCATCATCATCAGCATCAGCATCATCCGCCACAACTTGCTCTTTCCTAACTGTGATTTTGCTAGCCTTAAATGGGGCTTTTAATGGCAACCTCCCATCTACTATGGGATTTTCGGAAACTCGTGAAGCACGACACAACTTGGTGACCAAGGAAGGGAAGTAGAACGCTTTGCTTTTCTCCGTGGAGCGAATGAACATTTTATCCTGAATGAGCCGGGCCACGTCAAAATTGTGGTGGTTTACGAAATACCAAATCGCCGCTGCTCTTGGCACATTAACATCTGTAGTGTTGCTGGATGGAAGCAACCAGCTATTTATGATTGTTAGCCAACACTTACCCAAGTGAGAGATTGGGAGTTTAGGGTCATTCTCGGCTTTATCCATATTGGGTCTCGGCCAGCCATACATATTGTTTCAATAATTTGTTACCACCAGACAGGTGGGCGCTGATAATCTTGGTAATAATCCGTCTCTCGAGTGAAGACCGACAACCTATACACTCGGCGAATGGCCTCAATAGACGCATTCACCGGGGTATTTCGTACCGTGACATCCCTATCAACATGGTCCGGGAAATTCACATAAAATTCCCTTACCATCATTACATTGCCCTCTTCCGGCTCATTAAAGAAGATGTCCAGCTGACGCCTCCTTAATTCTTCGTGGATACTTGGGCATTCAATGGGGCAATTTCACAAGCACCTAGTGTGCATGGAACTATGATTTAACACCCTTAACCCATGGAAGTACAAACTCTCCCCCAAATCAACCACAATCACTTCACAAACTCCACCCCACCACAATCAACTTTACACAACAACACCATGCTCTTCTCTACTATATTCTACACATTACCCACTAAAAAGAAGAGAAGAAAACCAAAATTATTACTATAGATACTACAACAGATCTAACATTAAAATTGCAAAAGAGAAGGGGAGAAGAAGAGAGAATGAAATCATGACATACCTGAAACTTGTAGGGTTGGAGTGTAATGGACGTTGGGGTGGAGGGGAGTCGGAAGTGGGTGTGTGTGTGTGTGTGTGAGAGAGAAAGGGGTTTGTGAGAGATNGTACGAGTAAGGAAGGAGGTAGGGAGGTGGGGGGGGGGGTTGATTTAGTTTTAATGGGTTTAGAAGAGAAAAAGAAAAAAATAAAATAAAAAAAATTTAATTACAACTTACCTGGGCGGCAGAATAGTCGTGATTCACCGCGTCCGGTCTGCGTCCCCACTGCGGTCGCAGTGAAAAAATAAAAACAAAAAGTAGCCTCGTGAACTACCGCGCCCGATCCGCGTCCCGACAGCGGTCGTGGTGGCTCAGAAGCGGAATGTGCCTAAACTGCCGCACCCGGGCCGCAGTCCCACCGCGATCGCGGTCACGGTCACGGGCTTCCGAGATTTTTTACCTTTCCAGAGTTGGTTCTTGACCCCGACTTCTCCTACTATGCACCAATTTTGCCCTGTACACTAATAAAAGGGTTAGTATCATACACATCAAGTACAACATCAAAACAAAAAGAGAAACAAAAGAAAACATGGGTTGCCTCCCA